>NC_057744.1:18993046-18993935 GCF_004010195.1 Chiloscyllium plagiosum
CTGTCACACTGCCCCCTGACACACTGACACCCTGACAAACAGCAACCTGACACACGCTCCCCGACACACAGCCCCCTGACACACTGCACCCTGACACACTGCCCCCGACACACTGCCCTCCGACACACTGCTCCCTGACACACTGCCATCTGATACACTGCCCTCCGACACACTGCTCCCTGACACACTGCCCTCTGATACACTGCACCCTGACACACTGCCCCCTGACACACTGCCCTCCGACACATTGCTCCCTGACACACTGCCCTCTGATACACTCCCTCCGACACACTGCCCCCTGACACACTGCCCTCTGATACACTGCACCCTGACACACTGCCCCCAGACACACTGCCCTCCTGACACACGGCTCCCTGACACACTGCACCCTGACACACTACGCCCTGACACACTGCCCCCTGACACATTTCACCCTGACACACTCCCCCGACACACTTCACCCTTACACACTGTCCCCTGACACACTGCACCCTGACACACTTCCCCTAACACACTGCACCCTGAAACACTGCTCCCTGACACACTGCCCCCTAACACACTACACCCTGACACACTGCCCCCTGACACACTGCACCCTGGCACACTACACCCTGACACACTGCCCCTGACACACTGCCCCCTGACACACTGACACCCGACAAACAGCAACCTGACAGACACTCCCCGACACAGCCCCCTGACACACTGCACCCTGACACACTGCCCCCTGACACACTGCCATCCGACACACTGCTCCCTGACACAATGCCCTCTGATACACTGCCCTCCGACACACTGCTCCCTGACACACTGCCCTCTGATACACTGCACCCTGACACACTGCCCCCGACACACTGCCCTCTGACACATTGCTCCCTGACACACTGCC
>NC_057744.1:18994324-19000201 GCF_004010195.1 Chiloscyllium plagiosum
ATTTTGCATCAGTATTTACTGTGGAAAAGGATATGGAAGATACAGACTGTAGGGAAATAGATGGTGTCTTGAAATGCATAAAGGTGGATAAATCCCCAGGACCTGATCAGGTGTACCCTTGAACTCTGTGGGAAGCTAGAGAAGTGATTGCTGGGCCTCTTGCGGAGATATTTGTGTCATTGATAGTCACAGGTGAGGTGCTAGAAGACAGGAGGTTGGCTAACGTGGTACCACTGTTTAAGAAGGGTGGCAAGGACAAGCCAGGGAACTATAGACCAGTGAGCCTGGAAGGAATCCTGAGGGACATGATGTACATGTATTTGGAAAGGCAAGGACTGATTATGGATAGTCAACATGGCTTTGTGCATAGGAAATAATGCCTCACAAACTTGATTGAGGTTTTTGAAGTAACAACAAAGAGGATTGATTAGGGCAGAGTGGTAGATGTGATCTGTATGGACTTCAGTAAGGCATTCACCAAGGGAGACTGATTAGCAAGGGAAGATCTCACTGAGTACAGGAAGAACTAGCCATTTGGATACAGAACTGGCTCAAAGGTAGAAGACAGAGGGTGGTGGTGGAGGGTTGTTTTTCAGACTGGAGGCCTGTGACTAGTGGAGTGTCACAAGGATCGGTGTGAGGTCCTCTACTTTTTGTCATTTACATAAATGATTTGGATGTGAGCATAAGTTAGTAAATTTGCAGAGGATACCAAAATTGGAGGTATAGTGGACAGCAAAGAAGGTTACCTCAGATTATAACAGGATCTGGATCAGATGGGCCAATGGGCTGAGAAGTGGCAGATGGAGTTTAATTCAGATAAATGCGAGGTGCTGCATTTGGGAAAGTAAATCTTAGCAGGACTTATCCACTTAATGGTAAGGTCCTAGGGAGTGTTGCTGAACAAAGAGACCTTGGAGTGCAGGTTCATACCTCCTTGAAAGTGGAGTCGCAGGTAGATAGGATAGTGAAGGAGGAGTTTGGTATGCTTTCTTTTATTGGTCAGAGTATTGAGTACAGGAGCTGGGAGGTCATGTTGTGGCTGTACAGGACATTGGTTAGGCCACTGTAGGAATACTGCGTGAATTTCTGGTCCCCTTCCTATTGGAAAGATGTTGTGAAACTTGAAAGGGTTCAGAAAAGATTTACAAGGATGTTGCCAGGCTTGGAGGTATAGGGGGAGGCTGAACGGGCTGGGGCTGTTTTCCCTGGAGCGTCGGAGGTTGATGGGTGACCTTATAGAGATTTACAAAATCATGAGGGGCATAGATAGCATAAATTGACCAGGTTTTCTCTTTGGTCAGGGAGCCCAGAACTAGAAGGCATAGGTTTAGTGTGAGGGGCGGGGGGGGGGGGGGGGGGGGAGGAGGAGGAGATATAAAAGAGCCCTAAGAGGCAACTTTTTCCACACAGTGTGGTAGATGTATTGAATGAGCTGCCAGAGGTAGTGGTGGAGGCTGGTACAATTGCAACATTTAAGATGGATATGGTCCGGATGCTGGTAGGTGGGACTAGATTGGGTTGGGATATCTGGTCGGTGTGGATGGGTTGGACCGAAGGGTTTGTTTCCATGCTGTACATCTCTATGACTTTATTAGATGGTTGTTTTTGACTGGTGTGGATGTGATGGACGAAATGTCGTATTCTGTGCTGTAGATTAATACACAGGAAATTGCATAGTTAATTCATCCAAAATTTCATGATAACAAAATTTTAAAGAGGTACATTTAAAATTCAGGGACATTTCTCCGTATTTAAAAAGAAATAATTAGCAAGATGTGTGCATTGCTGGCTAGTTCAGCATTGCTAGCGAACTACTCTCTTGAACCACTGTAGTCCATGTGTGGCAAGTACACTTGCAACGTTGTTCAGGGTGGAGTTCTGGATTTTGAACAAATGATACTGAAATGACTATGGTATAGTTCCAAGTCAGGATATGTTCTTGACTGTGTATTCATGTGCCTACTGCTCTTGTCCTTCTGGGTGGCAAAAATTAGATTTGGAGGGTATAATCGCTGCAGCCTTGGTGGTTTGCTACAATGCAATTCTCTAGATTGTATGGCACAATCAAAATCACAGAACCTGGAATCATGCTTCATAGATAATGTCAGGCTGTAGGTTGACTAGTCTGGAACAGCCATTCCTATTCTGACAAGTCTTCAGCCATTAAGGAAGTCTTTACATGGATTGTGTGTTATCTTATTTCTAATGTCTTGAGTATTAGCAGGTAGTCTATCTGGTTACATTCCTTTTAGTTTTGATATTACTGGTTGGTCTATTTTCTGAATTAACAGAAAATTGCAATGGATCTGGAGTCACATGTAGGCCAGACTACATGAATGGCAGACTTTCCATCCCAACAGGACTGAGAATAATGGGTTTTATAACAATAACAAATGGTTTCATGGTCACCATTGTGGTCATCTGCCACAATGAGATTCAAACCCACATCCCCAGAAAAATGACCTGGATCCCTGGATCACTCGTTCAATAACAGTGCCACTATGCCATCTCCTCCCATGTTATGAAGTCTTTATGATTTTCAGCTGACAGTTATAAGACATACATATTACACATGGTTTGAAACTAACCTGATAGTAAATTCTATGAATGCTGGAAACCAATTCACTAATTTTCTCAGCGGCAGTTCGAGTGGGAGGAGTGACAGCGAGGACCAGAGGCCCGAGGGGAAGGTAAATGTCAAAAGATATAAAGGTTTACCAGTGTATAGGCGGAGTACACACTGAACAGAAGCAGACATGGGACTGCTGGGTAATGGAGGCTTTATATTTGGCTGGTTGCTTTACCCAAAATTCAGGTAGTGTCGCCCACCAGTTGTCCTCCTCTAACCAAAAAAAATGTTCTGTGCCCCAATTGGTAAGGTGACTGTTTGTTTTTTTTTTTTAGTTTTTCAGTAATCTGTTTGGGAATTTAGAATGGAGGTTACGGCAGTTGAATGTTCCCCCTGCAGAACGTGGGAGGTAAGGGTCACCAGTAGTATCCCTGCTGACTGTATCTTTGGGAAGTGCATCCAACCCCAGCACCTCGAAAACCGCATTAGGGAACTGGAGCTGGATGAACTTCGGATCATTCGGATGGCAGAGGGGGTAATTGAAGAGTTACCTGAGGTGTGACTACCTCCCTGTAAAAGGAGGTAGATGGGTTACCATCAGGGGATGGAAAGAGAACCAGCAGGCAGTGCTGGGATCCCCTGTGGCCGTTCCCCTCAATAACAAATGCACTGTTTTGGATACTGTTGGGGAGGAAAAGAGAAACAACTTATCAGGGGTAAACAATGGGGCACAGGTCTCTGTCAGAGTCTGTCCCTATTGCTCAGAAGGGAAGGGAGAAAGAGCACAGCATTAATCGTTGGGGACTTCATAGATAGGAGGACAGATAGGACATTCAGTGGGAACAAGAGCGACTCATGTTTGGTGTGCTGACTCCCAGGTGCCAGGGGTCATGATGTCTTTAATAGTCTTTTTGAGATCCTTGCAGGGGAGGGGGAGCAGCCCCAAGTATAATCCACATTGGCACCAACGACATAGGCAGGAAGAGAGTTGGGGCTTTAAAGCAGAAATTCAAGCAGCTAGGGTGGAAGCTTAGAGCTAGAACAGAGTTATCATCTCTGGTTTGTTGCCCGTGCCACATGCTAGTGAAGCGAATAATAGAGAGTGAGAGTGGATCTTTACATTGCTGAGGCTAAACTGCCCCCTTGACCTTGACCATGACCCCACCTCCCACCACCAAACCATCATCTCCCAGACCATCCATAACCTCATCACCTCAGGGGATCTCCCATCCACTGCCTCCAACCTCAGTCCCACAACCCCGCACCGCCCGTTCCTACCCCCTGCCCAAAATCCACAAACCTGGCTGCCCCAGCTGACCCATTATCTCAGCCTGCTCCTGTCCCACTGAACTCATCTCTGCATACCTCGGCACGGTCCTGTCCCCCTTAGTCCAAGAACTCCCCACCTACGTTCGAGACACCACCAACGCCCTCCACCTCCATGATTTTCACTTCCCCAGCCCCCAATGCCTTATCTTCACCATGGACATCCAGTCCCTATACACCTCCATCCCCCATCACGAAGGACTCAAAGCTCTCCGCTTCTTCCTTTCACGCCGTACCAACCAGTACCCTTCCACTGACACCCTCCTTCGATTGACTGAACTGGTCCTCTGAACAACTTCTCTTTCCAATCCTGCCTCTTCGTCGGATATGTGGAACAGTCCATCTTCCGCAGCTACAATGGCACCACCCCCCACCTTTTCCTCCACTACATCAAAGCGAATAATAGAGGAGGTTGAACAGTTCATCCACTTCACCAACACCTTCCACCCCGACCTCAAATTTACCTGGGCCGTCTCAGATTCCTCCCTCCCCTTCCTAGACTTCTCCATTTCTATCTCGGGCGACCGACTCAACACGGACGTTTACTATAAACCGACCGACTCCCACAGCTACCTAGATTACACCTCCTCCCACCCTGCCCCCCTGTAAAAACGCCATCCCATATTCCCAATTCCTTCGCCTCTGCTCTCAGGAGGACCAATTCCAATACCGAACAACCCAGATGGCCTCCTTCTTCAAAGACAGCAATATCCCCTCAGACGTGGTTTACGATGCTCTCCACCGCATCTCCTCCACTTCCCGCTCCTCCTCCCTTGAACCCCGCCCCTCCAATCGCGCCAGGATAGAACCCCACTGGTCCTCACCTACCACCCCACCAACCTTCAGATACATCATATCATCCTTCGTCATTTCCGCCACCTCCAAACAGACCCCCCACCAAGGATATACTTCCTTCCCCTCCCCTATCAGCGTTCCAGAAAGACCATTCCCTCCACGACTCCCTCGTCACGTCCACACCCCCCACCAACCCAAATTCCACTCCCGGCACCTTCCCCTGCAACCGCAAGAAATGAAAAACTTGCGCCCTCACATCCCTCCAAGGCTGCAAGGGATCCTTCCATATCCGTCACAAGTTCACCTGCACCTCCACACACATCATTTCCTGCATCCGCTGCACCCGATGTGGCCTCCTCTACATTGGGGAGATAGGCCGCCTACTTGCAGAACGTTTCAGAGAACACCTCTGGGACACCCGCACCAACCAACCCGACCACCCTGTGACTCAACACTAACTCCCCCTCCCACTCCACCAAGGACATGCAGGTCCTCGGACTCCTGCATCGCCAGACCATGGCAACACGACGCCTGGAGGAAGAGCGCCTCATCTTCCGCCTAGGAACCCTCCAACCACAAGGGATGAATGCAGATTTCTCGAGCTTCATTTCCCCTCCCCCCACCTTATCTCAGTCCCAACCCTCGGACTCAGCACCGCCTTCTTGACCTGCAATCTTCTTCCTGACCTCTCCAGCCTATCACCCTCACCTTAACCTCCTTCCACCTATTGCATTCGCAACACCCCTCCCCCCTACATTTTATCTTAGCCTGCTCGGCACACCCTCCTCATTCATGAAGAAGGGCTTATGCCCGAAACATCGATTCTCCTGCTCCTTGGATGCTGCCTGACCTGCTGCACTTTTCCACCGACATATTTTTCAGAGAGAGAGAGCGCGAGAAAGAGCGCGAGGGAGCGCGAGGGAGCGCGAGGGAGCGCGCATATTTTTCAGAGAGAGAGAGCGCGAGAGAGCGAGAAAAAGCGCGAGGGAGCGGGAGGGAGCGCGAGGGAGCGCGAGGGAGCGCGAGGGAGCGCGAGGGAGCGCGAGGGAGCGCGAGGGAGCGCGAGGGAGCGCGAGGGAGCGCGAGGGAGAGGGAGCGAGAAAGAGAGAGGGAGCGAGAAAGAGAGAGAGAGAGAGAGAAAGGGAAAGGGAGAGAGAGAGAGAAAGAGAAAGAGAGAGAGAAAG
>NC_057744.1:19006490-19014233 GCF_004010195.1 Chiloscyllium plagiosum
CTCCCCCCTCTCCTCCCTGACCTATCACCTTCATCTCCTTCCCCACTGACCTATCTATGCCACTCTCTCCCCACCCCCACCCTCCTCTAGCTTATCTCTCCACGCTTCAGGCTCTCTGCCTTTATTCCTGATGAAGGGCTTTTGCCCGAAACGTCGATTTTGCCTGTCTTCGGATGCTGCCTGAATTGCTGTGCTCTTCCAGCACCACTGATCCAGAGTATGTAGACAGGTCAACCAGGGACGAGGCCATGTTACATTCAGTACTGGGAATGAACCTGGCCAGGTGTTCGATTTGGAGGTAGGTGAGCACTTGATAGTGACCGCAATTCAGTTATGTTTAGTGATGCAAAGGGATAGGTATATACCACAGGGCAAGAGAATTATAGCTAGGGGAAAAGGCAATTACGATGCGATTAGGCAAGATTTAAGATATAAAGGATGCGGAAGGAAACTGCAGAAGATAGGCACAATTGAAATGTGGTGCTTATTCAAGGACCAGCTAACTGTGGGTTCTTGATAAGTACATACCTGTCAGGCAGGGAAGAAGTTGTCGAGCACTGAAGCCGTGGTTTACTAAGGAAGTTCAATCTCTTGTCAAGAGGAAGGAAAAAGCTTATGTTGTTAGGATGAGATGTGAAGGCTCATTTAGGGCACTTGAGAGTTACAAGTTTGCCAGGGAAGACCTAAAAAGAGAGAGCGCTAAGAAGAGCCAGGAGGGGACATGAGAAGTGGATAGGATCAAGAAAAACCCTAAGGCTTTCTATAGCTATATCAGGAATAAATGACTAGAATAAGATTTGGGGCAATCAAGCATAGTAGTGGGAAGTTGTGCATGGAGTCAGAGGAGATGGGGAAGCACTAAAGGGATACTTTTTGTCAGTATTCACACTAGAAAAAGACAACGTGGTCAAGGAGAATACTGAGATACAGGCTACTAGACTGGATAGGATTGAGGTGCATAAGGAGGAGTTGTCTATTTTTACACTTTCCAGAATTGCTAAGACCCCTGGTCCAGACGGGATTTATCCTCTCTGGGAAGCCAGAGAGGAGATTGCCAAGTCTTTGGCTTTGATCTTTATTGTCATTGTCTCCAGGAATAGTGCCAGAAGACCGGAGGATAGCAAATGCTGTTCGCTTGTTCAAGGAGGGGAGTAGACAACCCTGGTAATTATAGACCCGTGAGCCTTACTTCGGTTGTGGGCAAAGTGTTGGAAAGGGTTATAAGAGATAGGATTTATAATCATCTAGAAAGAAATAAGTTGATTAGGGATAGTCAACACTGTTTTGTGACGAGTAGGTTGTGTCTCAGAAACCTTAGAGTTCTTTGAGAAGGTGACCAAACTGGTGGATGAGGGTAAAGCAGTTGCTGTGGTCTATATGGATTTCAGTAAGATGTTTATAAGGCTCCCCACACTAGGCTATTGCACAAAATACAGAGGCATGGGTTTGAGGGGGATTTAATGGTTTGCATCGGAGATTGCCTAGCTGAAAGAAGACAGAGGATGGTGGTTGATGGGAAATGTTGATCATGGAGTTCAGTTACTAGTGGGGTACCGCAAGGATCTATTTTGGATCCACTGTTGTATGTAATTTATATAAATGACCTGGATGAAGGCATAGAAGGGTGGGTGAGTAAATTTGCGGATGACACGAAGGTCTGTAGAGTTGTGGATAGTGATGTAGAATGTTGTAGGTTACAGAGAGACATAGATAAGCTGCAGAGCTGGGCTGAGAGGTGGCAAATGGACTTTAATGTGGAAAAGTGAGAGGTGATTCACTTTGGAAGGAGTAACAGGAGTGCAGAGTTCTGGGCTAATGGGAAGATTCTTGGTAGTGTAGATGAGCAGAGTACATTGATCTTTGAAAGTTGCTGCCCAGGTTGATAGGGTTGTTAAGAAGGCATTCAGTGTGTTAACTTTTATTGGTAGGAAGATTGTGTTTCGGAACCATGAGATCATGTTGCAGCCACATTTGGAGTATTGCTAAAGTTCTGGTCACCACATTATAGGAAGGACATGGAAACTTTGGAAAGGATTTAGAGGAGATTTACTCAAATGTTGCCTGGTACAGAGGGAAGGTCTTACAAGGAAAGACTGAGGAACTTGAGGCTATTTTCATGAGAGAGAAAAAGGTTGAGAGGTGACGTAATTGAGACATGCAAGATAATCAGAGCATTAGATAGGGTGGACAATCAGAGCCTTTTTCCTCAGATGGTGATGGCTAGCACGAGGGGACACAGCTTTAAATTGAGGGGTGATAGATAAAGACATCATGTCAGAGGTAGTTTCTTTACTTGTTAGTAGAGGCATGGAACGGGGTGATAGATATAGGACAGATGTCAGAGGTAGTTTCTTTACTTGTTAGTAGAGGCATGGAACGCACTGCCTGCAACAATAGTAGACTCGGCAACTTTAAGGGCATTTAAATGGTCATTGGATTGACATATGGACAAGAATGGAATAGTGTTGGTAGATGGGCTTCTGATTGGTTCCACAGGTCGGTGCAACATTGAGGGCCGAAGGGCCTGTACTGCGCTGTAATGTTCTAATTGGGAAAACAATTGTTAATTACATTGTGAAGTTGAAAATCATAGCCTGTACTATGGTGAATTCTGGGTAACTGACATTCCCTTTACAGAACTAGTTATATAGTCATTATCATGGTCACAGTAATTTCCCTGAATTGCCTATTAGTTCAAAGTTGAAGTGAATGAGATTTTTAAAACAAACTGAATAAATACTCAAAAGGGAGGTAATCAGCAAGGTTCGGGAAACAAGCAGGAGAGTGCTTTCAGAATACATGTACAAGCATGATAGGCTAAATGATGGCCTGTGTTGTGTCAATATGATTGAAACTATTGCCAACACATTGCTCCACTTTACCCTTGGATGATAAGACTAAACTATATTTAGGTATAAAGCTATTACGAGTTTAAAAATACACTCAAAGAATAAGTAACTTACCCCTTTTCAGATTGTTTCTCTGGTGGGGAAAAAGAAGAAAACAGTATTTAACAGGACTGATCATAAGTCAATACAGTAAGCATTTGATTACAAGTACATTGAACGTAAATCTATGCATATTTATATTATCTTTAATCTTGCACTATTTTAGAATGGTGTACACAAAGGTGGCCTTTCTAGATGGACAATCACTGACTAAGGCATGCTTGTCTGCATTCAAGATGCTTTAATACTGTAACACCATACAAGAAACATAACATTTGTAAGAATATGGCATTAATCATATGACCTATAATTAGCCTGCTGCTGGTTACAGAAGATTCCAACATACATGCTATTAGATTAAAAGCCTAACTAGCTATATCTATTTTTCACTGGTTCTTTACATTAGATTAAATATCACATTATAGCAATAAGAATCCTTCAAATGACTGCTGGAACGAGACGCTTCCTCTAAAGATGGTTACTTTAATTCTTAAAAGAGGCGACGCTTACTTACTTGTGAAGTATCCTCGTTTATATGCAAGCCTGATGACGATGGTTATAAATAGTAAAACAAGAACTACAACAAGAACACCACCAATTATCGCAGCAACATTAATGTCATCTGGAGAATGACAAGAATATCACATTATTCATTCAGCAAATAATCACCCAACAGCTGTAATTATAAACAGTGACATGTAATACTACAAGATATTTTTACAGAACTTTTATCAAAATATAAAGGCACATTACAGAACCTTGATAGCAAACAAGAAGTAGAAGAGAAATCAAATCCTCAATGCTTTTTGCAATAGCTTTAAATTTATTTATTGTGAAAAATCATTACAATTCATAGCATGTCCACTTAATACTTACCTTGAGATTCACGAAATGTCTGCACTTAGCTGCATTACAAAGAAACCTGTTTGTTTACATTTGCAAATTACGGAGGAAACTAAAAAGCAGTGTTGCTCAATTTCAAACCACTATTAGTTACTATGCCTGGGTCTTTAACATTAGGGATGCCAATCAGTACCATTACAAGGACTAGGTGATTTCACCTTTTGCAGAAACAGACATTATCCTCAGTGTATTTTAAAACAAAATGTTGTGACCTGTCCAATTTTAACAGAATAGATAGCACAAGTCAATATTTTTGCACTCCAACCAGAGCTAGTTCACAGTTTACTCATTGACAAATCCAAACTAATTAGTTTACAAATGCCATGAAGATGTGGGTGTACTGTACATTAGAGAGTTAAAAGCTCGCACCACATGTTCTGAATATGATGCAATGTAACATGTGATCCAGCACCTCGGGTAGCTGGTTGCCTGGAGACAAAATCATTTGAAGGAGGTCAATCAATTTAAATTATACCCCCCCCAAAAAAAAACTCCAAACACTGAATTTAGTATATTGACAATATTAAAAGCCAATGACACAATCCGACGCTTTGGGGGGTGGGGTGGGGTTACATAAGACTGGGGAAAACTGAATAGTTCAGAGGAGAACTGCCAAAAGAGCAACAGATGGAGGCTGCTAGTAAGAACTCTCTGAAAAAGGTACCTGCCCAGAGAGAAGGAGTTTGCACTGAGAAAAAATATCATCAACACCGACCTGGAGAGCAAATCTACAGAGGAAGATATAACAGCTAGCTGGTTTTAAAATTTGAAGTTTTTGGTAAATCTTACTTGGGGGCTTTATCAGACTAGTGTTATAGAATGGAAAGTGGTTAGAGGAAGGAGGTGTAAATAGTTGTTAAAGTATAACAGAGAATAATTAATTAAGAAATAAAGTTGTTAATTCTTACTTTAAATAGTTCTTGGCCTCTAGAATTTTCAGATTATTGCATGGAATAAGTCTTTTCTGTGCAGCTGGTTTAAATTAAGCAGGAGGGTTTACCCCATGTTGTAACACAAGTCGATCTTCAATGTTATTTGAATAATTTAATGCACTGTTATTTGATACCATCTTTATAACACCATGGGATCACTGATGTCTACTTACAATAACAGACAAAATCTCGTCTCAACGCAATTTGGAAGAAACCACCCTAACAGCTTAGCACTCAAAACGTCAACTGGATGTTGAGCACACTAAAGAATTTGAGCACAAGTGCCCAGCCTGACTGTGACTACTGAAACAAGGTTGATATCCAAACTGCAAAGAAATTACTGCAAAAGTAAAAAAAAAGTATTTCTAATTGTCTCATAAAACACTGAACAATGGAAAAAGTTAGAGTTAATGAGAATTCCAAAATAAAGTGCAACATACAAACTTCCATGCGCTGAGGTTCACACTTCGCATTTCCAACAACATTTTCCGCAACACAATGGTATTCTCCAATGTCCAGTTTTGAGATGACACTGAAGTGCTAGCAAAGTAAAATCACACATTTGTCAATTTATTTTTCACTTATCTTTCAAAGCAAACTTTTTTTTTTAAAAAAAGCTAGTGGTCAACACCTTGTACTTCAATGGTGCCTTTAATGTAACAAAGCATTCAAAGTATTTCACAACAGCATTAAAATGAAGCATGCCACTCAGCCACATCAGGAGAATTAGGTCAGATGATTAAAAGCTTGTGAGTGATGTACTTTTCCAAATGCATTTTTTAAAAAGTGGTTAAATGTAGCCACAAGCTTCCACAACTTGGGACCAAAGCAACTGAAGGTAAAGGAGTGATTAAATTTGAGAACGTGCTCCAGCCCAGAATTAGAGGTGTGCAGCTATGTTGAAAAGTTGAGAGAGGTTACCGAGATAGGGACAAGAAAGGCTTGGGAGGGATTCAAAGTCATGGATGAAAGTTATAATATCAAGATGTTGATACTGATGCTCAACTAGGAACCAATCTAGGTCAGCAAGTACAATGCGAATAGGACTCGCTCTGAGTTAGAATAAAGGCAGAGATTTGGACTACTTTACATTTATTGTGTGTAGATGTATTAGACCTGCTAGGCATACATTGAAACAGTTGAATGTCGAGGTAATGAAAACCTAGATGTGGGTTTCAGCAGCAGATAAGCTCAGGTGAGGTGACGTTAGGATGGTGGAAATAGGTTTTCCATCTTTGTGATGGCATGAATTACATCAGAACCTAATGTGATACTGAAGTTGCAAACAGACTAGCTTGATCTCACATGGGTATCGGGAGAAGGATGGAATCACAAGTTGGTGAATAGAATAGGGTTTGAAGCAGGGCTAGAGAATAATGGTTCAGTATCCCCAATATCTAATTGGATCAAATCTACATTCAACTATATTGAATATTATATCAGTGGTTAGCACTGCTGTCTCACAGCACCAGGGACCTGGGTTCAATCCCCACGTCGGGCAACTGTCTGTGTGGAGTTTGCACGTTCTTCCAGTGTCTGCGTGGGTTTCCTCCAGGTACACCGTTTCCTCCCACAGTCCAAAGATGTGCAGGTTAGGTGAATTGGCCATGCTAATTTGCCTGTAGTGTTAGGTGCATTAGTCAGGGGTAAATGTAGGGGAATGGGTTTGGGTGGGTTGCTCTTCGGAGGGTCGGCGTGGACTTGTTGGGCCGAAGTGCCTGTTTTCACACTATAGGGAATCTAATCATAAACCGTCTGATAATTTGGCTACAGCAGAGGAATCATCAGGTGGCAGTGAGGTAGCGGTGGGTTTCATTATACATGAATACATGTGCCTTTGAATTATAACAGCATACAGGAACAAGAAACAAAGCTAATGAATTCTACACATTGTGTTAAGAATCATTCAAGTTAAGACAGTCAGAGACAAACTAATGAGAGGGAAAAAAAAAACAGAACAGAAGTATGCAGAGAGAGGTCTGTTTTGACTCCCTCAAAGTTTTCTTCCTTTTTGAAGGTGGCATTTGGCCTCAGTACCACAGTAGACCATGCTACTACTTCAATTGAATTACCACCATTGAGAATCTATGACTGATTTGAAAAAAAACTGCATTTGTAATGTAGTATTGAAAAGCTTGTACTGGAACAATTATCTCCAGAAACTCCATCAAATATGTCAAAAAGAAATAACACTGCTACTGTAAATTGTTAAATTAGTATTTCCTATTTAACTTTGCCAAGTTAATGTCACAGAGTAGCTTCTTTTGTGGGCAGTCTTTAATTTCCAAACAGTTTCATCCAACTCCATAACCATTTTGTAATGTTGAAACGTACACTCAGCCATTGACTGGGGACAAAACTACAAGCAATTTAAATGTATAAGAAGGGGATGCAGTCGTAATATTTCCCCCTTGGAAATATTGGTTGGAATCAAGGTTTATAATGAGATAGAACAAAGAGGTACTCAAAAATCATTTTAAAAGTTAGAAACTTTAAGACTTGAACTGAAGTATCATTTAGATAGTATATCATATGGATAGCATAAACTTAGTTTGATATTTGACTTCAAATTTAAGTTTGCCTTGGAATCTTCTGGAATTAACAATTAATTCCCTAAACACTACTGTGATCAATTCAGGAGAAAATCACTGGATCATTAAAAATAAGAGGCTCTCATTTTCTTTAAACATTTTGTGTGCATTAATCCAAATGTCTTTTGACTTGGTAGCTAACTGGCAGTACTGAGTCCTGTGATGATACTTGCAGGAATAGATCTATAGCTGGTAACCGTAGATATGAGATATGGCCTAGTATTCAAAATTCTAAGTAATTGCGGCCTCCCGAAATCTATATCTACGGTATTACTAAGCAACTAACCAAGATAAATTACAGCTTAAAGGTCAACTAGGACTGGAGGTGGTGGTGGGAAGAAAGAAGAGAGGGGGGGGGGGGGAGAAAGA
>NC_057744.1:19014922-19016739 GCF_004010195.1 Chiloscyllium plagiosum
AAAGAGAAAAAAGAGAGAGAGAGAGAGAGAGAGAGAGAGAGAGAGAACGAGAACACGCGCGCTTGGGAGCCAATGATAAGTGTATTAATATGCATTGTCACGTTTCATCCAACGAACAAACAAGTCTGGCATATTTCAAATCTGACAAATGTTATGTCCATTACAGGATTAGTAATGCAGCTATATTAAAAAATATGAATAAATACCAGAGTTCCTGCAGTGGAGTCTATTTTGTAAGAAGAATTACGAAACTTTAAATTTGATTTTGGGTCATCTGGAACTGGGTCACCATTTCTGTACCAAATATATTTGGATGGTGGATAGCCTTCATTTTCATTACATGTCAAAACTGCAGTCTTCCCCACTGGCACGGATTTAGGTACAGTACATTGTGGTGTAATTGGTCTCACTGTGGGCAAGCAAACAGGTTAGGGGAGTTTATACTTCGTGCAGAACATGTACTTAGTAAAATTTCAACACAAAATTCATATATTTAAAACTTTGTCCATGTTCAGGAGTACCTAATTTATGTAATCTATAGTGTATCTTACCTCAAGCACTATTTTAATCTAACGTGAATCCATGTGCAATGTGAGTTGGTAAATGGCATAAAGCCTGTTTGACACTTAAGATCAGGAATCACAACCGCGGCAACAATATACTTACTCAGATACTAAATGTGTTTAGCTTCAGTAGCATTACAGGAACAAAATGTTTCCCTTCTAACTTACTCATCTGTTATCTGTTCAGTTATATCAATGTTTTGCATTTTCATTAAGAATAAATCCAACATTTTGCATCAAACAATCTTAGAGTTTTTGCATATCGTCAATACAAGAATTTGCAATATATAGATGTACAGTTACACGTATATTTCTGAGAATACATATGCTGCTCTCTAACACCTGCATTTTATGTTATCTGCCATCTTCTAGCAATTCCAAACAACAATAACCTACCAAAATAAAGTAGCAAAGGCACTTGGGTGCTTAGTAACATCTGGATCAGTGGTGCTGGAAGAGCACAGCAGTTCAGGCAACATCCAACGAGCAGTGAAATCGACGTTTCGGGCAAAAGCCCTTCATCAGGAATAAAGGCAGTGAGCCTGAAGCGTGGAGAGATAAGCTAGGGGAGGGTGGGGGTGGGGAGAGAGTAACATATGGGTGAGTGGGGGAAGGAGATGAAGGTGATAGGTCAGGGAGGAGAGGGTAGAGTGGATAGATGGAAAAGGAGCAAGCCAGGTCGGACAAGTCCGGACAAGTCATGGGGACATTGCTGAGCTGGAAGTTTGAAACTAGGATGAGGTGGGGGAAGGGGAAATGAGGAAGCTGTTGAAGTCCACATTGATGCCCTGGGGTTGAAGTATTCCGAGGCGGAAGATGAGGCGTTCTTCCTCCAGGCGTCTGGTAGTGAGGGAGCAGTGGTGAAGGAGGCCCGGGACCTCCATGTCCTCGGCCGAGTGGGAGGGGGAGTTGAAATGTTGGGCCACGGGGCGGTGTGGTTAATTGGTGTCTCGGAGATGTTCCCTAAAGCGCTCTGCTAGGAGGCGCCCAGTCTCCCCAATGTAGAGGAGACCGCATCGGGAGCAACGGATACAATAAATGATATTATTAGTGGATGTGCAGGTAAAACTTTGATGGATGTGGAAGGCTCCTTTAGGGCCTTGGATAGAGGTGAGGGAGGTGGTGTGGGCACAGGTTTTACAGTTCCTGCGGTGGCAGGGGAAAGTGCCAGGATGGGAGGGTGGGTCGTGGGGGGTGTGGACCTGACCAGGTAGTCACGGAGGGAACGGTCTTTGCGGAAGGCGGAAAGGGGTG
>NC_057744.1:19019271-19053510 GCF_004010195.1 Chiloscyllium plagiosum
TTTAGACTAGATTCCCCACAGTGTGGAAACAGACCCTTTGGCCCAACAAGTCCACACTGACCCTCTGAAGAGTAACCCACCCAAACCCATTTCCCTCTAACTAATGCATCTAACACTATGGGCAATGTAGCATGGCCAATTCACCTGACCTGCACATCTTTGGACTGTGGGAGGAAACCGGAGCACACGGATGAAACCCATGCAGACACAGGGAGAATATGCAAATTCCCACAGTCACCCGAGGCTGGAATCGAACCTGGGTCCCTGGCACTGTGAGGCAACAATGCTAACCACTGAGCCACCGTGCCGCCCCAAGTATAGTGCAGATCCAGCTACTTTTTAAAATAAGAGTTCATGCTCTCTGCCTCCACCACCAATACAGGCAGCAAATTCGAGACGCCCACCTTCTGTTTAGGAAATGTTTTTCCTCACATCCCCTCTAACTCTTCTGTTAGATTCAAACTATGATCCTGGGTTTTTTTAACTCTCTGCCAAAGGAAATAGAATAGACAGGAAAAACCTATCTTTATTCCTAACAATTTTGTATACCTCAATCATCATTCTTCGAGGAGCATGCCATTCCAATCGAAACTCTATCAACAAACACAATGACTTGGATCTCATTTACCACCCATTGAGAAAAAGAACAGGAAATGACATCACAATAGAAAATGACATCACCGCATAAAATGACATCACCAACCCAAGGAAACCCAAACATATAAATGGAAAGCGGGCTACACCACCAGTGCTTCATTTGGAGGCTCACTGAAGATGTTACCTAGACGAAACGTCTGAAAACAAACCTTCCAGGTCAGCAAGCAAACCTACATCCAATGCTGCTCAGGTTTGTCCTATTGAGGCAAGGAAGGGATGGTAGGTTGAAAGAACCTTGGGTGACAAGGGATGTGAAACATCGAGTCAAGAGGAAGAAGAAAGCTTATTTGAGGTTGAGGAGACAAGGATCAGAAAGGGCTCAAGGGTTACAAGGTATTCAGGAAGGAATTGAAGAATGGACTTAGGAGAGCTAGTAAGGGACATGAAGAAGCTTTAGCGGGTATGATTAAGGAAAAATTGAAACTTTATTGCTGGAACAGCACAGCAGGTCAGGCAGCATCCAGGGAACAGGAGATTCGACGTTTCGGGCACAGGCCCTTCTTCAGGAAGGGATTAAGGAAAACCCTAATGCATTCTACACTTATGTGAGGAACAAGAGGATGGGCAGAGCGAGGGTAGGGCCGATCAGGGCTAGTGGAGGGAACTTGCGCCTGGAGTCGGAGGAAGTAGGGGAGGTCCTTAATGAATGCTTTACTTCAATATTCACTAGAGAGGGATCTTGACATTTCTGAGGACAGCATGAAACAGACTGATGTGCTAGAACAAGTTGATGTTAGGAAGGAGAATGGACTGAAAATTTGAAAAACATTAGGACAGATAAATCCCCTGGGCCAGACGGGATATTCCCATGGTTACTACAGGAAGTGAGGAAAGAGATTGCTGAGCCTTTGCCGATGATCTTTGCGTCCTCACTGTCCACTGGAGTAGTGCCAGATGATTGGAGGGTGGCAAAAGTTATTCCCTTATTCAAGACAGGGAATAGGGTTAATCCTGAGAATTACAGGCTGGCACAACATAGAGGGCTGAAGGGCCTGGACTGTGCTGTACTGTTCTATGTTCTATATAAATATGACTGTCCACTTAATCTATGTTGACATGGCAAACTGAAGGAATGGGTTAGAATTCAAATCTCAAAGCAAAACAAAGGGCTACCTGGTTAAAACGGGCTAGGGAGAAATAATAAGGATTTATAAAATAATTGAAAAATATGATGTGGAAACGAATAATCCATTTAATCATTCATTTAGACACCAACTGACTGGTTTTGCACAATCCTTAATATTTTGGTGTTGTCACAGATGTTGTAGGAGAGCGCGAGCGAGAAAGCGCGATCTAGTTTCAGCCAGTTGACTGCTGGGTGAACACTTCTGAGGGTCATCAACTCCAGTTTAGGTAGGCAAGGCCATCATGATATATTAAGTAGTTAATGGTGCCCATTACATTTTGATATTCCCTTTAGTCCACTATGAAACATGGAGGGAGGCAATCTTGAAATTCCAGAGTCTTCAGTATTAGCCTATCCTTGGACAATGAGATGCCGGAATTCCATAGATGGCTATGCCCTTACGTGCATAGTTCGTATCAAGTCTCCCGGGAATGTCTGCTTGCATTCCACATGCAACATCAAATAATTTGCCCCAGCCATCTTAAAATTTGAACACACAAGCTATTAAAAGTATGACTTAAGTTCATTATAAGACATCCTCATGCTGGGTATGACAGTGACATTATCCCTAAAGGAACCAGCCCTAATTTTATTATTCTTTTTTTCTCCCAAAGGAAAGAACAGTGATAACCCCCCAAAAATAGTTCATGAGATGAGAGATAATTTAGGCTAAGAATGTTTGCTTAAATGTGTCTTTTGCTCTTAAAGATTAGATTTATATCAACAGTTCAAAATGCAAGCCATCTGGATAAATTATAATTTCTTTAAAACACAGGCATAAAAACACATCAGTCTATAAACTATAATTAATGGTTCTTTAAAGATACCTTTGAGTTGAGATGAGAATCTGAAATTCACTCATGGACACAAACAAATCAATGGAAATACCAGAAACAACCTAATCATATACCTCCATTCAGGTAAAAACTGAAAAATGATACCTCGTACTGTTAGGTTAACAGAAACGTCACCCAAATATCCCTCTTCTTTACGTACTACTTCACAGCGATACACTGCAGCATCTTTCCGAGTCACATTGTGTATGTGTATAGACCAGCCCTGTACCTCTGCACGACCAACCAAATCTCCTGAAAACAGATATTTTAAAGATAAAACAACTCCTCTTCGTACAAAACCCTTCAACAGAACTAAACAATTCCACAGCACTTCACAGCTTCATAATTTTCAAGCCAAATGAGGACTTGTCAGGTGGGGTAAGTAGAAGATTAGCCAAAGGGAGAAGTTCTAACAAGAAGAAAAGAAGAAATGTTTAGGGAGGAAATCTCTCAATGTTCTGGTCAACATAGTTGAACGCATTGACATCAAAGGTAAGGGAGTGCAAGAGGAACAGGAGGTCAGAGCTAAAGTCAGAGTGTACAGACGACTGCAGATGAAAGACAGAGATGGAATGGGTTGCAGCCAGTGACAGAAAAGGCTATGAACGAATCTGAATATGACCTGATATTAATGAAAGAGCAAGCTGGACAGTGTACTGTAATGTCTGGTGGCATTAATAGCATTTATGGGTGTGGATGTATTTGATAGAAAGGATATGCAATCATAATGTGAACAAGAGGAAAGTCAAAATTGCAAATAATCTGAATTAACTTGATACAGTCCTCATCTACAAAAAAAACTAATGGCAAGAGTGCAGTTTGTAGAAAATGATCAAAATTATATGGTCAACTTAATAACCATACGCTTCGCCTCACACAAGATATTATCAGCAGAAAACAGCCGAGATCTTCGGTCTCCAGACAGCAGAGAAGACTGGATGTACTCCGAAAGATTTGTATCAGGATCTCCGAAAATCAGAGTTTCAACTTCCAACAGACAAACACTCTGCCCAAAAGCCTCCAACTCTGAGTTAGAGACAGAATTCTGACTTACTTACCTCCGTAAAGAAAGACCACTCCCTCCGTGACTCCCTCGTCAGATCCACACCCCCCACCAACCCAACCTCCACTCCCGGCACCTTCCCCTGCAACCGCACCTCCCTCCAAGGCCCCAAAGGAAACTTCCATATCCGCCACAGATTCACCTGCACCTCCACACACATCATCTATTGCATCCTCTGCACCCGATGTGGCCTCCTCTATATTGGGGAGACAGGCTGGCCACTTGCGGAGTGTTTCAGAGAACACCTCTGGGACACCCGGACCAACCAACCCAACCACCCTGTAGCTCAACATTTCAATTCCCCCTCCCACTCCACCAAGGATATGCAGGTCTTTGGACTCCTCCATCGCCAGACCACAACAAAACAACGGTTGGAGGAAGAACGCCTCATCTTCCGCCTAGGAACCCTCCAACCACAAGGGATGAACTCGGATTTCACCAGTTTCCTCATTTCCACTCCCCCCCCCTTGTCTCAGTCAAATCCATCGAATTCAGCACCGCCTTCCTAACCTGCAATCTTCTTCCCGACCTCTCCGCCCCCACCCCCGTCTGACCTATCACCCTCACCTTGACCTCTTTCCACCTATCACATTTCCGACGCCCCTCCCCCAAGTCCCTCCTCCCTACCTTTTATCTTAGCCTGCTGGACAAACTTTCCTCATTCCTGAAGAAGGGCTTATGCCCGAAACATCGATTCTCCTGTTCCCTGGATGCTGCCTGACCTGCTGCGCTTTTCCAGCAACACATTTCCAGCTCTGATCTCCAGTATCTGCAGACCTCACTTTCTCCTACCTTAAGAGATAGCCAAGGAAATTTAGAGCAATTAAAAGCTGCTCTAATTTCTGGTTAAGTACATTAATGACCTACCCCAATCACACACTGTCACACCATCATTCACTGAGCACTATCACTTCACTCACCCACCCAGCTGTTCCCTACTGTCTTATCCCTGAACCACCCATCCATCTGCTGATATCTTTATAGCCTCACCATCCTATTCACCTGTTACGTGACAAATTCATTCATTTATCTTGCACACCTAACCTTTCCTTTGTCACTTGTCAAAGTTGATTTGGGACTTTGAAACATTTTACGTACTAGAACACAGCAGCAAGTGTCATAGAAAGTAGATATAGCTTTTGTGAAGATTCATGCCAACACCACTTGTGTGATTTACCAGACTGTGTCAGTTGGGATATATTGTGCATTAGATGTCAAGTTCAAAAAAATGTGTAAAGGTAGAAAGATAACTTTTTACCTGATTTGGGTTAGAGATAGGGATATTGACTCATATCAGACAATTTAGATTGATGAAATAATAAAGTCTATCCTGGAATCAGTGACAAGTCAGAAGACTGACTACCTGCTGCCTAAGTTTTAAAATTACCCTGTATTTGAACCCCTTGTGGATAAAGAAGGGAAGCACCTCCACCTTCCATCTCTCCATCCAGTCAACCAAGCACTTCTTGAGCCTTCCAAACCTGCAGTTCTTCAAACTTTATAAAAGCCCCATCATCCCAACGACTTTCAAAAGAAAACCTTTACCTTTTCACTGACCCAAAGCCAAGGAATTGCTGTAGGTCCTCCATTTCAAGCTCTGTTAGGTTCCATTCCTAATCAGGTAGTGGAGCTTCGTACTTAGTCAAACTGATTTGATTTGTGTGCAGGACTATATCATATCCACGCTTCTCTGTTTTCCAGAGTTTAAAATATTGGTGTCAAACCGAGAAATCATCATATTTCTTTAGCCCAATCATTTCTGTACATGAAAAGGTAATCCCAATGATCCTTGGGACAGAATGGTATTTACATTTCACAAATTTTTAAATATTCAACATCCTCCTATTCCTCATTTCCCATTCCAAACCATCACACAACTTATGCAGTTGCAATCTACTAGAAATATTATGAATATTAAGTTAATGCAGCAAAGTGGCACTTCATCCAATGCTGTTTGAAATTTTGGATAACATATTCCTATCCCCTTCATCTGAGGTGGTGATGGAAAAAAAAATTCAAAAAGCTATTTTTTTCCTTGTTCATATTGGATTATACTCAATATATTAATATCAAATCCTCAAAAATTTTATCCTGTACTTTAACACCTAAACAAAGATAAACTGCCTCAACCCTTCCCTGAACAGGGCTGAACATTTGCCAGCATCCCGTTCTTTTGAACATTTGCCATCTACAGTTCACAATTTTAGTTTTCACATACATACTCTAAATAATTGTATTATTGCAATATTACTTATTCCTTACAATATATTCACAAGGCAAAAATAGCAATTACAGAAATGTCAAATCCTTTCCGACACCAAGATGCAAATTGTTCTCATGTTTACCTTTAGCTTCTCATCTCATCTGTCTAATCAGAAGAACCAGAATTAGGTCCTTTGAGCCTGCTCCGCCATTCAATAAGATCATGGCTGATCTCTGATCTTTTCATGGCCTCAGCTCCACTTACCCAACCTCTCACCATAACCCTGAATCCCTTTACTGTTCAAAAAGTTATCTTAGCTTTGAAAACAATGAGGTAGCCTCAACTACTTCACTAGGCATGAAATTCCAGAGATTCCCAACCCTTTGGGTTAAGAAGTCACTCCTCAATTCATTCCTAAATCTGTTCCCACTAAGTTTGAGGCTATGTTGCCTTGTTCTAGTTTCACATGCCAGTGGAAACAACCTCCCTGCTTCTATTACCTTCACAATATTATATATTTTTTTAAGATTGTCCCTCATTCTAAATTCCAATGGATATAATCCCAGTCTACTGTCTCCTCATAAGGCTCTCAACCTAGTGAATCTTCTTTGTACCCCCTCCAGCACCAGTAGTCTCAACTAAGATGACTAAAACTGTACACAGTACTCCAGGTGTGGCCTCACCAGCACCCTATACAGTTGCAAAGTTACCTACCTGCTTTTAAACTCAGTCCCTCTAGTAATGAAGGACAAAATTCTACTTGCCTTCTTAATTACCTTTTGCATCTGTAAACCAATCTTCTGCAATTCATGCACAAGGACAACCAAATCCCTCTGCACAGCATGCTACAGTTTTTTACCATTCAAATAACAGTCCTTTTACTGTTATTCCTACCAAAATGGATGATTTCACATTTAACAACATTGTACTCCATCTGCCAGACCTTTGCCCATTCACTTTAACTATCTATATCCCTCTGCGAACTTTCAGAGTCCTCTGTATACTTTGCTCTTCCACTAATCTTGGTGTCATCCACAAACTTTGATATACTACATGTGGTCCCCAATTCTAAATCATTTATATAAAAATTGTAAACAATTAGGGTCCCGACAGAGATTCTTGAAGCATCCCACTAACCACTGCTGGTTAACGAGAAAAGCACTTATTTATCCCCACTTTTCTTTCTGTAACTTTACCAATCCTCTATCCATGCTCAGATATTACCTGTAACACCATGCACCTTTATCTTATGCAACAGCTTTTTGTGCTGCACCTTGTCGAATGCCTTTTAGAAATCTAGATACATCATATTGTCCACTATACTCTTAATGTCTTCAAAAGAATTCCAATAATTTAGATAAACATGACCCACCTTTCATGAACCCATGCTGTGTCTGCCCAATGGGGCAATTTCTATCTAGATGCCTTGCTATTTCTTCCTTGACAATAGATTCAAGCATTTTCCCCATTGTAGATGTTAAGCTAACTGACCTATAGTTCCCCATCTTTTGTCTACCTTTTTTAAAAAGAGTAGCCAGTGTTAATCTACCAGTGAAATTTTAAAAGGGACAAAATGATGAGATGCAAGGGATGGTAATTGTCCTTCTAATGAATACATGCATTTTAATTGATTCAGGTGGCAATTACATTAAAATCAGCCCACACCTCTAAGCCGGTTTTCAAAATAAACTAAATCGGTGCCAGCATTCAATTTCTTCCATTCAACACGAAGCTCGCCACTTGGATTGTAGGTGGTAATGCAGGATAACGATACGGCTGGAAAAAAAATCATGTCAAGATTAGAATTTTTTTGAAAATTCATTTTAATTACAGAAGATGCATATCATCTCTTGAATGAACGTTTGTTTTCAAAATGAAGAACTCAGCACATGGAAATGGAATAGTTTTCACCTTATTCGTTTAGCATGGCCTTTAACCACTTCAAATCAAGTAATAACAGTTTCTGAGCTCTAACATGAGAATACTCCATACTGCGCCGATGTAACATTTCTCCAATTCTAATATAGGACAACAGCAACAGATATTCAACACAGGAAACATTGGTGGAGATGCAGCAATTAATTTTTACCTTTTAAAATATGTTCCACGTTCCTTTTGTCTGTCATCCCGCCAATTCAATTTATTCCTCATTCTCTCTCTTTCTGTACCTAATTTGAAATGGAATTTTCCCATTCTACTTGCCACTTCTTTCTCAATTCTTACACGCTTATTTTACAAAACCTTCAATATAAATTGATAAAGGAGATGCAGTTGCTTGCCTAGGCCCTTAACATCCAGGCCCTTAACATCCAGTTTCTGTCGCTGATGTTACCATGCAAGTTACCGGTTTTTTCAGAAAAGTAACAACCAGAATTTTGAGCTAAATAGAGTTTATTAAGCAAGATTTTATAAATAGTTAAGACAAGTAGTGAAGACCACATGGGAAGTCTTTTATCCTGCAAGGTCCAAGATTCTTTAAAAGTTGCAGGAACAGGCCATGCCTTTCTTCTCCTGTATTTGAAGTGATGTAACATTGAATGATGCCTTCAAGGAATCATGCCACAAAAACAATCACTGAATTTGCAACATTTATTCCGAATTTTGAGGACACTTTATTCCTTATTAGGAAATTTTTCAAATTAACTCTTTCCACTGGCTTAAGGTGAGAATCAAGTGTCACTCTACCTCTCCACCTAGAATTACATGGACTAAACTAAATGTTTAACTCTTATGCTATCGGCTCAAGAACTAACATTTTCTTGTGTGTACAACTTTCAGACAGAGAAACTGTTAAAACCATCTATCATAAACCAGTCATCTAACTCCACTAGGAATTCTAAAGCAATTAAAAACAAATATTTTTAGCCAAATATCAGGTTGTCTTTTCAAAATATAACTACTTCTTCTACAGTTTCAGTTAATTGATCAAGTCAATTAACAAACAAAATCTACAAAAAAATTCTTGTCTAAAGATGAGCATCATATTCAGTTCAAGCTGCTAAGTCATCATACTCAGCTAAAGCTAAGTTCAAACATTTATTTCTTGAAAGCTGACAAGCAATTATTTATTTGTATGTCATATAATTAAAAAGACAATTGCTTAACACAGACCTAGTCCCACAGTGGCAGCAGAACGGGCATGGGCCAAGTCTTGGAGCGACAGCCTGTCCTTGCTGTGCTGCTGAATCCCAGAGAGAGTACAGGCTGGAGCCGGAGTGAGAGCAGAGCAACCACAGGTAAATTTGCAAGCCATGTCCCAGAGCGATGGCAGCTGAGCGAGCACGGGCCAGCTCCTGGAGTGGCAGCGGAGCAAGTCCTGGATGGAGGACAGTGCATGGAGGCAGAATTGCCTTGTGTTCTGAAGCCAGCAGGCACAGACTCATTTGGAAAAGGACTAGAGCTTCTAGTCCTAATGCTTACCTATATCTTCTTTTGCTCTGTAATAACACTTAAAAGTATCCACACCAAGGTATTCTGTCTCTAAGGTAGTGCCGAGAGGCAACATTACAAACTTTGCACTGTAGTCATTGAGTGCACAGGACAGTAAAGGTTATTCTAATTCTAACATTATAGCAATTTCAGGTCACTCGAGCCAGCAAGACTTGTTCTTCACAAGTAGCTGGTTAAGTTAACTGCCATATTAGCAGAAATGCAAACTGAACAATAGCTTTCATACGATATTGTAACAGACCTGAATTAAAAAAATGTCATATTCCAGATTGTAATTGAGCACAGATTTGCAAAGCAGCATCAATTAGGAAGTGACACAAAAACACAGGAAATATAATACAAAAGTAGAAACTGAAGTAATCTGAATCATTGCAACTTACCAGTAAATTCATCTGCCACAGGGTTTGGATCACGGGTTGTCACCACTCCTGCCAATGTCTGATAACCTGAACAGGAAATGAACACAATTATTTTTATGAAAATACTTTCACGAATATAGCAAAATAACCTCCAAAAATTCTAAAAGCGAGTCACACTGAAATAATGAGATCTCTTAACGGTACACTTAGCAGACGGCTGGTTTGTGAGGCAAAGGGATGCCAACAACACGGGTTCAATTCCTCCTCTGGTTGAGGTTACCATGATGGATTCACCTTCTTAAGCTCCCCGCCCTGGCCTGAGGTAGAGTCATATTACTTAGAAATAGACCCTTCAATCTAACCAGTCCATGCCGACCATAATCTCAAACTAAATTAGATCCACCTTCACTTACCTCATATCCCTCCGAACATTTTTTATTCATGTATTTATCTAAATGTCCTTTGAATATTTTAACATCCACGACAGCCTTGAATGTTCGTTCCTTGTGTAAAAGAAAAATGGTTCCTCGTGTTTTTTTTTCCCCAAAGTCTTACTCCTCTCTTCTTATGCCCTCCAGTCTGGGAATCCCCCACCCTAGGGAAAAGGCAGCTGCAATTCACTTTATCTATTGGTGTGATGACCTTCAGATTAAACAACCACTAGTCTCTCTCTAATGAGAGAAACACTCTCTGGTCTAGTAAGACTGGTGACTTTGTTTCTTTTAAAAAAAACAGTAAAATACGAAGTTGGGGTAAGTAAATGGAAGTTACTTTTGAATTTCCAGAAAGCTGACAATTTTCCCATCCCGTATTGGCAGATAATTTTGAATACCTAGGCAGCTTTGTACTCAATGCTGTAAATTTCTTCCAAGTGCACAGTAAATAATTTGCAGGAAAATTAACAAAAATTTGTCTAAATGAAACATATAGACTCCTGAGTGGGCTTGACAGACAAGATGCTGTGAGGCTGTTTTTCTGAGTGCCAAGTTGTCATCTCGGGGCCATATCTCAAGATAAAAAGTCATCCATTTAGGACCAAGATGGGGAAATCTCTTCAAGGAGGAAGGTTGCAAATCTTTGGAAATATCAAACATTCTCCAGGTGCTCATAGATTATATCTTACACAAAGATCAATAGAATTTTGGGATTTGAGAGAAATGAGGAATATCAGCACAGGAAATTAGAATTAAGGTAGTTCAGCCAGGACGTTAACAAATAGCCAAATACTTAGAAAAAAGTTCACTTTGTTTCTAGAATTCCCAAAACTCCACAACAATAAGGATTGTCTAATACCATTTTGAGCTTGGTGTATACCAATTAAGAGATAATTGTCGGAGGCTGAGGGGTGACCTTATAGGAGGTTTACAAAATTATGAGGGGCATGGATAGGATAAATAGACAAAGTCTTTCCCTAGGGTCGGGGAGTCCAGAACTAGAGGGCATAGGTTTAGGGTGAGAGGGGAAAGATATAAGAGAGACCCAAGGGGCAACTTTTTCACGCAGAGGGTGGTAGGTGTATGGAATGAGCTGCCAGAGGATGTGGTGGAGACTGGTACAATTGCAACATTTAAAAGGCATTTGGATGGGTATATGAATAGGAAGGGTTTGGAGGGATTATGGGCCGGGTGCTGGCAGGTGGGACTAGATTGGGTTGGGATATCTGGTCGGCATGGACGAGTTGGACCGAAGAGTCTGTTTCCATGCTGTACATCTCTATGACTCTATAATACCACTACCATGTGATGCAATTGTCAGCTTGGTATAAGGCTAACTAGAGGAATGCTTGTCTTCATGGTGTATAAAATTCTGAGTGTGAATGAAATGATTGAAATAATGCACATCGCAAATGTTCTAAATCACAATGGACAGTGCAACTGTTTCAATATGCGATGGATCAAGAATAAGTTTATAGATACTGCACACTTCTAAAGGACCAATTCACGATTTCCCAAACACAACTGGGTTACAGGTATTCTTCTGTTTAATGTTTGACATATTTTTTAAAAATTCCATTCTCCTTTTATCCTCTCAATATCTCTTGCTATCTAATTTGATTCAAATTCATCATATTTTCTTCTATATCACTCACTGTTTATTCCTGCTTCCACTGGTTTACAAGACGTGCAATTAAACATAATTGCAAAGAGGTTCTAGATGCAATATTAATAACACTATGCCAATCCACAAACCTATGGCACATATAGTGCAATGTAAACAATGAGATAAATTTCCTTTTGAATAGGATTCAATAATTCTTTGGAGAACACAACATATTCCCTTGCTTTAAAACCTGCCCTCCTCTCGAGTCTTCTTCACCCTAAAAATTCATTTGTGATAAAACGTGGGACACACCAGGACAAAGAGCCAAGTCAGATTAATTGATCAGATGTAGTCAGAATACAGTGGTTTGCAATAAGTGTGATGGTTAAAGCATCAATAGTTATTTGGAAACCAGGCAAAATTGAGCTCAAAAAAGTTTTTGTAACCATTCTAATTTAATTATGCATGATAACAATTTCTTACTGGAAGCTTTTGGCATGGTTTAAGTAACATAAGATCCCCAAGTCTTCAGTCTGGCAGAAATCCAAGTTGTAGCTCAAATTAGATTTTTCATTATCCATCAACACACCTGGACAAAATTACAAACTTGTTTTTAATCTAAAAGTTTTGCAAGATTTATGCTCTAGATATGTTTAGAACAATTTCAGTTCTCCTGTTAAGAACCCATGTCAATTCCGTATAATTTGGCCACTATGCACTAATACTTAACTAAATATTAGTTTGCTAGTACTGATAATCCAGAGACCCCGCCGAAATTTCTGGGGACATGGGTTTAAATCCTAACATGTCAGCCATGAAATTTAAATTCAATAAAATCGGGAATAAAGACCTCATTTATTGTGATCATTTAACTACTGTCTGTTGTTGAAAAAAAGTCATCAAGTTCACAAATATCCTTTAGGAAAAGAAATGTCATCCTTACCTGGGTTTGGCTGACATGACTAGCAATGTGGTTAACTCTTAACTATCTTCTGGAATGAGTACCAATCATTCAAGGACAACTAGGGATAGGTAATAGATGCCAATCTTGCCAAACAATAGCCACAATCCATACAAATTTTTTAAAAATGATATTCTTCAGCACAGTAACCCATGTACTAGTGTATAATGGAGAGAATTTTTACTCAGTGTGCTGAAGAAAATCATTAACAGTGAATACAAAACAGAAGTGTTTGGGAACATTAGTAATACCCCAACTGCTTCTGGATAGCAAAAACTGGATACAATTAATCATAGCCCTAAGTGTAAGATCTCTCTAACTATATTAATAATTTCTGAATTTTAATGCTCTTATCCTTTTCCATAAGTCCACTGAGGAAAGGACAATTCACAAGAGGGAAAAGTGGGTAAACTCATTGTAATCTTCCACTTCCAAGCTTACTAGATGTTAATAAAGCTACAATTGGAATTCCTAAGTATTACAATAATTATGCCAAACTGAGAATTAATTTTCTTCAAATTATTTAATCATACTTACTAGAAATACTTTTCATCCAAATACAATAACAAAAATAAAAGCAAAATACTATGGTTGTTGGAAAGCTGAACTAAACACAACATTATGGAAATGCTCAGCAGGTCTGGCAGCATCTGTGGGGAAGAGCATTTAACGTTTAGTAGAATACAATGAGTCTTCAGTGATGAAAATAATGCAAGTTAAAATTCAACAATGAAAAACAAAGGAAAAGGCCTATGGGTCAGAAATCTCAGTGAACAATACATAAGGTCAAAACCAATCATTTGTTTCAGCCAAAACAAAAAAGGTTGGCTAAACTGTGCTGATGACCATGGCATAAAGTTGAACCTCAAAGCATGCTTCCCAACCTAGGCATTGGCTTATATGCCTACCGACACATTTTGGTATCAAACATCGAGCGATTGTCTTACATGTTGTGATCTATATTAAAATATTCTCACCCAAAAACACAACCAGTTTCTTGCCTATTCAAGACTACCACATGCTTTCAAAATTCGAGAATAACTCCAGGCAGTTGTATATGCATTTATGGACAAGCAAAATTGATCTTTTGAAATGTTCAAAAAGACAATTTGGCTGTTAGATTGGAGTTTATGAAGCATTTTATCAAAGCCCTACTCAGATTTCTGTCGTATTCATGTCCCTTCTAGAGAACAGTATGGTTGTATTATTAATGCTGGTATGTATGATATACTGGTAACCTGGAATATTTCACAGTTTTGTCTAGTTAGATACTTTGGTTCCAATCCCTTACACTTTTGAAATTTAATAATCAATTCTCAAATTTAGAACTTTTGTGCTAGGTCATTACATTAGCTTACTGTAAATTGTATGTTCTGATTCTACTATCACCTCTTGTTTAAAGCAACCTTCCAAAACAAATGACGATCTACCAACAGCCAAAATGCTAGCTTTAATAGAGTGCTTTGGGATGTATTTACCAAAAAAAAAAGTGTATTTTATGCTATACTACAATTAATTTACAGTAGTGCATCACCAACCAATAGAAGTAGGCCATTACACAGAGGCTATTGTATTTGAAAATCCAACTGTACTGTTTGACTCCATTTATTAACAAAATATTATTTGTTTTTGGAGTACAACTAACAGTTTAGCAAATTGATTGTGCTGCATTTAGTTCATATAGAAAAGTTGGCTAGCCTTTGGAATTAACAGATGAATTCATAAATTTTGACAGTATGAAATAAAAATGTCATAGTTCTCATGACAGCTTCCAGTTCCAGTATGATGCTCGAAGTGATACAGCTCCATATGTTGTCCTGTTTCCCACCTCCCCCAATCAAAACAAAATGTTCAGAGGCACAGTATAGTTTTACCTCCTCCATCTTTATTCTGGGTCCTGGAGGGAGAGAGAACAATCACCCATGTGCACAGAGACAACAAGTTCTCTGTCATCTCTGGAAGATCAGTTTCTTGATGAATTATGTAGTCATTTTACAGGGAGGAGAATCCAGATAAGGAAACATACATATTGAATGGGTAACCGTTACAATCAATGAGTGTCAATAGTAATGATTAAGCCATCTGCTATTACACAATGAATGTACTTAACTTTAACTGGCTTCACATGATGAATACTTTTCACCTTTTTAAACTGACCTTACATAGTGAATGCTCCCAATATTGTTAAATGGCTCTAAATAATGAATGCTTTTCCACCTTGTTCACCTATTACCCTTGCCTCCAGCACCCCATTGTTAACTGCAAGTTCTTATCTGATCCGAGCTGAAAATGTGTTGCTGGAAAAGCGCAGCAGGTCAGGCAGCATTCAAGGAACAGGAGAACCGACGTTTCGGGCATAAGCCCTTCTTCAGGAATCTGATCTGATCTTATCTGATCTAAGTCATGCTCAGGTAACCCTCGTTTCACAAAACTCAGAACTTAACTCTTTCCCTACCTACCTCTATACACATTCTCATATATAGTATTCTGCTTGGAACAGTGCTGTACAAAAAGCAGTTCACATCTATTAAACATTATTTCACTAGCTACAAATCGAAAGAGATCAGCTTCCTGCTTTCTGAACAAAATTTCAAAATTGTGTATATGGGGTTATTACAGCATTTGCTGAGTAAACTACTACTGTTTATAAATAAGTGTTTGTCCATTTATGACAAGAGGCAAGGAGAAATTTGAGGGTTGAATGTCTTCAGAACTCTGCTTCTATTCACCTTTTCAGGAATAGAATCTTTAAATATTTTTAAGGCTAAAACAAATTTGTGATGCAAGAGGCAGTCAAATGTGGTGAAGGACAGGCAGTATGTGGTATTATCAGATCAATCATGACTTTACTGGATGGTGGAACAGGCACGGGGAATCAAGGTATATTCCTGCACCAAATTTGTATGCTCATTATCAGAACAGCAACTAGCAGCAACTCGTAGGTCTTTTTTAAAAATTCATTTGTAGGTGCTGCTGGCTGTTCTGCACTTATCCCTGTCTCTGCTTGCTTTTGAGAAGGGTGGTAGAGCTGCTTTCTTGAACTGCTGCATTGTGGTTGACCCACAAATCTCTTAGGGAGAGAATTCAGGATATTGATCCTGGAACAGTAAAGGAACAGCAACATATTTCCAAATCAGGACGGAGTGTGGCTTGGAGGGGAACTTGCAGGTGATGGTGTTCTAATGTATCTGCAGCCCTGGTCTTTCTAGATGAGAGTGGTCGTGGATTTGGAAGGCGCTGCATAAGGATCTTTGGTGAGTTTCAGCCGTGTATCTTGTAGATAGAACACACTTCTGCGAGAGAGCATCAGTGGTGGAGGGAGAGGATGCATGTGGGTGTCATGTCAATCAAGCACGCTACTTTGTCCTGGATGGTGTCAAGTGTTGTTGGAGCTGCACCCATCCAGTTAAGTAGGTAGTATTCAATCACGTTCTCCTTGACTTGTGCCTTATAGATGATGAATAACTCATAAGGTGAGTTACTGGCCTCTGTTCTGCTCTTGTAGCCACTGTGCTCACGTTACAGATCCAGTTTAGTTTCAAGTCAATGATAACCACCAGAATGTTAATAATAATGTTATCACTGAATCCCACACAATGTCAAGGGGTAGAGGTTAGCATATCTCTTTTTGGTGATGGTCATAGCCTGTCATTTGTATAGTACACATGTTACTTGCAACTTCTCAGTCCAAGTCTGGATTTTGTCCAGAACTTATTGCATTTGATCATGGATGGCTTCACTCGAGGATTGCCACTGGTGAAAATTGCAGTTATCGGCAAACATCCCACTTCTAATCTTCTGGAGGGAAGGTTGTTGATGAAGAAGAAGATTCGGTCTGAGACACTGCCTTGAGGAACTCCTACAGAGCTGTTGTGGAGCTGAGATAACTAGCCCCAACAACCACGGCCATCTCCCGATGTGCCACAAATGACTCCAAACAGAAGAGTTTACCCCAGGATAGCCACTGATTCCAGTTTTGCAAGGGCTCCTTGAAGCCACACTTGGTTGAATGCAGCCTTTATGCCAAAGGCAGTCACTCTCACCTCACCTCTAGAGTTCATATCCTTTTTCCCTGTTTGAACCAAGGCTGAACTGAGGTCAGGAGCCTTGGCAAAACCCTAACTGGGTGTCACCAAGTAGGTCATTACTGAACAGGTGCTGCTTGATAGCACTACTGATGACACTTTCCATTACTTTACTGTACTATTAGTCTACTCTCAATCATCAGCAATTAACTGCTAGGATGTGCCCAGCTTTTTATCTACAGGACAAACAGGCAATTTTATATGTTGTCAGGTAGATGCCAGTGTTGTGACTGGACTGGAAGAGCTTGGGTAAGGGAGCAGCAAGTTCTAGAGAACAAGTCTTTAGTATTACTGCCAGAATGTTATCAGAGTCCATAGCCTTTGCAGCAACTAACTAGTGTCTCCAACAGTTTCTTGATATCATATGGAGTCAATCAAACTGGATGAATTCTGGTATCTAATCTGGGCACCTCATCAACTCGGCCCTTCTGGCTGAAGATTGTTGTGAATGCTTCAGCCTTATCTTTTGCACTAATGTGCTTGGCTCTTCCATCATGAGGATAAGGACATTTGCAGACCCTCCTCCTCCAATGAATTGTTTAATTGTCCATCACCATTCAAGTCTGGATGTGGCAGTACTGCCGCTCTTAGGTCTGATCCGTCAATGGGTTCAATTAGCTCTGTCTATCACTTGCTGTTTGCACGGTTTGGCATACAAGTAATCCTGTATTGTAACTTCATCAGGTTGACACTTCATTTTCACGCATGCCTGGTGCTGCTTCTGCATTTATCACTGAACCAGGGTTGGTCCCCTGGCTTGATGGTAATGGTTGAGTAGGAGCGATGCCAGGCCATGATTTACAGATTGTGCTGGACTACAATTCTGCTGCCTTATATGGCCTACAGTGCCTCACTGGAGTTCCTAGATCTGTTTTAAGTCCATCCCATATATCACTGTGATAGTGCCACAAAACATCCCCACAAGACTGTGTGGTGGTCACTCTTACCGATACTATCATGGACAGATGCATCTGCAGCGAGCAGATTGTTAAGGATGAGGTCTAATATGATTTTCCTCTTGTTGGTTCCCTCACCACATGCCGCAGATCCAATCTAGTAGCTATGTTGTTTAGCAGCTGATCAGTCGCACTGCTGCCAAATCACTCTTGGTGGTAAACATTGAAACCCCCACCCAAAGCACATTGAGCCCTTGCCATCCTCAGTGCTTCCTCCAAGTATTGGTCAATGCAGAGGAGCACCAGTTCATCAGCCAAGGGAGGACACTGTGATAATCAGGGGTTTCTTTGCCTATGTTTAACCTGAAGCATGAGACTTCATGGGGTCCACAGACAGTGTTGAGGACTCCCAGAACAACAACTTCGTAAGTGTACACTACTTGCCGCCTCCTGGGTCTGTCCTGACGGTGGGATGGTAGTGTCTGGGACAGCCATACTTTTGGAATCATACCTTGCAAACAATGTCAAGCTGTTACTTGACTAGTCTGGGAGACAGCTCCCCCAATTTTGGCACTAGCCCCCAGATGCTAGCAAGGGAGGGCTTTGCAGGAACGACAAAGCTGTTTCAGCCATTGTCTCTTCCTGTGCTTTGGTCGATGCCAGGTGATCCGTCCAGATTCGTTTTTTTGAGGCTTTGCAGCGATTGATAAAACGGAAATGGCCTAACAAGCTATTCAGAGGGCAACTGAGAGTCAACAACATTGCTGTGGGTCGGTAGTCACATATAGGCCATACGAGGTGAAATGGCTGATTACCCTTCCCTAAAAGGACAGTAATGAACCAGATGAGTTTTACCAACAATCAACGATGGTTTCATAAAAACTGAAATAACTACAAGTGCTGTAAATCAAAAACAAAAACAGTAAGTGCTGGAAAAGCTCAGCAGGTCTGGCAGCATCTGTGGAGATAAATCAGTTAACGTTTCGAGTCAAACCCTTCCTCAGAACCGAGTAAGATTCTGAGGAGGGTCACTCGAACCGAAACGTTAACTCTGAGTTTGAGTTATGACTGACAATGACTTATGCCTGAGTCTGGCTTAATAGTTTAGCAATACTACCACTGGGACATCACCTCGCCAATAAATTGCCGATTTGTGGTAGCGATTGCCAAGCTCATACACACATTCTGCAACCATGTTCTTGTCCATTACTTGTGTTACAGAACTGCACAACTCTTCTTATAAACAAATTTGAAAATATATTACTTAAATTGAATAATACAATGAGAAAGTGTCACTATTTTCACTTGTTCGCCTCCATATCAAAAATTGTCATGCATTACAAATGTAATCAAAATCTTTGCTCAGACAGATGAGAAAAACAAATTTCCCTTGTGCATTTCAATAGAAACAAGTTGGGGCTTGAAAATTAGAATCTATTGTTGTTCCTTTAACATTTAAGGCATTTTTATGTTTAAAATAAATTAAGAATTTTAGAAGCAGAAGCAACTTAACGAAGGTGAAACTTATTTTGGTTTAACTAACTTCTTGAAACACATTCCTGGATAAATAACTGTTTTCAACAAAAAAAAGCTAGAAATGAAACAAAAGTCGCAAACACTGGAATATGTAAGATGACAATAATAATTGTTTCTTTCAAATGGCAACGGGGACTACTATTATTTGTAAAAACCATTACAAAACAGCTTTCATCATCATTCAGCTTTAGTTATGTTTCAGGTGGATTCTATTGTTGTAATCATGTTCTCTGTAAACATACATTAGTTGTTTATTTTGTTTCTGCATTTTGCAATTAGAACTACTTATAGCGTGGCACAAACCTGCAGAATACATCTGAATAATCTGCTGTCCAAAGTACAAAACTAAAGCACAAAACTTTATATATTATTAAAAGGAATCATTACTGAAACAGAAAATAATTTCAATCCAATCCTAATGTGAATTGTCCGGATGCTCTAAATCAAAACTGGTTATGCCTTTTACTGTGATTATCGTATATGTCTTTGAAATTTATGTCCCAACCTTGCTGGAGTTTCTGATATCTTTCACAAAGTCATGATAATCCCACAAATGCAAAACAGTTCTCAGTTGTGCCCAGGAAGACTCTGCTCCATTTCACAATCTATTCATTTGGAATGTTCTTGCTAATGGAAGTTGCAAGATCTGAAAATAATGAATTATCAAAAATCCAATACTGTGATGTATATTTAGATTAGTAGTGTCATGGAATCTTAATGCTTTATCAAAATGGAGCATGAAGAAATTCCCCTTGGGATTTCAGAATTTGAATGCTAGTCACAATTCAGATTCAATTAAATTTGTAAAATTATGTTAACCCTACTGCCCCCAACCCATACCACAACTTGCAGGTTATAATAAACCAAATTTTACAAAATAATTTCATGTTGCTTCTGCAGTGCCTCAGCGTATTTGCTACCCTAAGGTTTATCATCAAATTCAAGATTCTCAGCTGTTACAACACATCTTAGTATTACAGCTTCAGCAGCCTGTTAATTCAGTCTCAAACCGTGGTATTGTGAACTATTTAAACAGCTGAGGTTCTTGAAAACACTGACTTGTTGCATTTTTCTTATTTTAAATCATGTCATGCTTAATTATTTGCTATAATCAAAGGGAAATAAAAGGAAAGAAAAAAATTCTAATGAAAGATCAAATTAATTACGCCAAACAGCTGAAAAACAAATCTAGTAACTACCATACATGTATATTCAACAGCATGGCTTGTAATGTAGCAAGCAATGTAAACTTTTTAAACAGCTGACATTTTTCAATATAATAAGACAGTCTTCAGGGTCACACTTGGCCACCTGCAGTTTCGAATTACAGTATCTCATGATGCAAATAGGAATTCTTTTTTTAGGCAATGCATCAACATTAATGCTGCAGCACCTAAATATCTATATACAAGTCAATTAAATTGGTCTTAAAACAAAGTTCATAAAAGGTGCTTGTTTCTTTTAAAATTACATTTTAGAACAGAAAAAAATACAATTGTGACAAATATGTTTAATAACATACTTAAATTTTCCACATCAACACTACCAAAATATTATTGGAAAAATGTACATAAAAGTACAATGATATATTCGTTCTTGAGAATTCATCAATTGCAATATAGCGATCAAAATCATTCATGATTTTGTGAAGTCATTGGAAACTTGGTATGAAAACAACACTATGGATGGCAGAAATATGAAGAAAATGCTTGAAATAATATCATATCACATATTAAACTTTTTCTCTCCATAAATGTTGCTAGCCTTGCATTGTATTTCTAGCGTTTTCATGAAACTTCTTTTACCCACTGCAATCAATAAATTTGCACCTTCATTCTAAACAGAAACCACAGAATTAGACATCCCAATAAATTTGTTTTCTCCATAAGAGAATTTCTAATTCCAAGTCTGACCTCTTGTAACATACACTTCCATCTCCATTCTGTAAACACCGTTCCATCACTCTGTTTTCTAAATACAGGTTTCTTCTCCAATGGATTCTGACATGTAAGAAGCAGGGATATATCTATTACATTTAGGGTACTGCCAATAAGTATGTTCACCAAACCAACTAACCTGTACATGGCTTGATTTTGCTTCTCTGAAAATTTGTGCAAATGCAAAAATGGAATCATTACCTGCATTTTGAAACACCGATTTACACCACAGCCTTCTGAGGTCTGGGACTTCAGTTCTCCTGTTTCCTCACATTGCACTGTGTAGTTAAGGCTGAGCTTCATGAAGGAAAGTAGCCACCTTCCACAGTGCAGTTTAATTCCATGCTTGTCTCATTTATATATAATTCTCAGGTTCCATCAATATACTATGCCTGCCTGGTGGATTTAAACTCTGTATATTAAGAGATTATGGCTCACACTTTCTACTGAGCCTAATATTAGAATGCATTTTTCAAATAAATAGTTATAGCATATGTCAAAGTCTACAAATGAACAATCTTGCTATCATTTAAACATTCAATCGTGCATATTGACCTTTTAACTGACTGAGATGTTTGTTCTAACAATGCAACTGCCCCATCATGAATCCAATGCGTGGAAAGTTTAGAATAGTTGCCTTCAAGTTTTGTATATCCCTGGTACTACTAAAAGGCAGCTCCTATTTTTCTAAAAACTTGTCAGGTTAAGCTTAAAATTCTGAGCCCCACTTCCAAGTCACTGTCTATGATAATATTAAAAGAAAATTCACAGCTGCACTTAGATATCCAGAGCAATGTCATGCACGATTAACTACTTTGATGAGTTTTTTCCAAGCATACTTTCCTTTTTAAGCATACACAGCAGAGTACAAAAATGTACAGAACAAAGGTTCACATAAGAAAAAGCATAAGCAGCATAAAGGAGCAACCTTTCAGCACACTGTGAATTTAAACTTGTAGGTGAAACAAAAATGATGTTGCAATTAAATTACATCTAGATCATTATTTCACAGAATACATTTTGGTGTGAATAAAATTTAGTGGAAGTTGAACCACTTACCAAAGATGTTTCTAACACACTGTCAATTTAAGCCAGTTAGCTTTGTGAACACACTCCAAAAAGAAACTGGATGTAATGCATTGGAATGACTTCATTCACACAAATTGAATAGGAAGGTGCTAAGGGAACTCCAAATCAGGACACTGGACAGTATAATTAGCAGTTCCATAGGTTTAAGTCCCAAACAGAAGTGAGAAAAGGTTCTGGGGTCAGGACTTTGGGTTTTGGCTAACTGGAAAAAGCTGAGCAGAGAGAGAGAGAGAGGGAGAGAGAGAGAGGGAGAGGAATTAGAGAGCAAGAACTTAAATTTTAGCAAGTGGTTTCAGAACTGTTAGTAAGTATTTAGCCCACTAATCAGGACAATGCTTTATGCTTCATTCAGAAATTTATGAAGTAGATTAAAATTTAGCATAAATGTCTCATTCATTGATAAATGCAAATCATCCAGATTATTTATTATACATTTATCCACATCTTAACATAGAAGAACGTTTAACACTTGATCACGGGAACATGTGGTTTCTTAATGATGGCTATCTCAACAGGTTATACACAGCACACAACTAGTATGCCCCAAACCAGATTCTGCCAATTTCCCAGCTGCAATTCAAGTTGTCAGGAAATCCCAAACTTTGACTTACTGCTCAACCTCTTTCTCCAACACCCCAACAGGCTCCATTTCAGACCCTGACTATTTCACTCTTGCTAAATCCCTAAGCCATGGTTTTGTCAACTGGATAATTCATTCCCAAACTAGATTTTCTACCCTCAACGTTCTAAACTCATCATAAATTCTGCAGCTTATACTGTAGTTACACTAATTCTGACTCCTTTGGTTACCCTAAGAATTCCACAGTCATTTCTACCACCTTGCTACCTCTGTTATAAAAGCTTCAAAAAAACCATCCACCATTCCACTTTTGACTACTTTCATCGTTTTTCTAAAAGAAAACTCTTATGCTTTACATCGGTTTTATAGTCAACTTAAAGTAGTGCTTTTAAAAGCACAAGGATAGTTATTGTTGCATTGAATGTTGGAAGTCAACAGGAAGGGCAGAAATCAAATTCACAGGTAACAAAAGCAAACATAAAATGTGAAGACATAACCATGTCTTCAAAACAAATGCCTGATACCAGTTCATGATTAGGTTCTTCAGCTGGATTCACTTGGCAATCCCACAGTAATAAACAGCAAGCTGCCAGGTTCCCTTCTTGATCACTATTGTTCGAGGTATTAGCAAACCTCATGAACATAAATAAATTCTAAACACAGCTCAATTTCACAATGCCATTGTGGCTGGACATGCCCTTGCACACAGCTGTTAAACTTTTCGTGGAACAGGTTACTGTAAGTGAACAACGATAATGACACAGTGAGGCAATTGGACAAACAACTGTATCTCAACTACTTAGATTTAAGGATTGTGGAAAAGCGAAGATAAATTAAAATAGGTTCGGTAGATTCAGTATTGATATAGGTACAGGACTATTGGATTAAAAGAAAAAGTTGGAAAGAAACGTTTTAAAAATTTATTTTTAATATTTTAAACAGCTATCATACTTAAAGGAATGAAGGCATCACATTTCTAAGATTTAATTTTCAGGTGGAGTGTTCTATTACACTTCTTGCAATACTAAAAAGGTACTTACAACATAAAGGCCATATCTGAATCTTTTGACATTTGTTTTTTTCCTGAGTGGGGGAAGTGCAAAGAGGTGAAGGAGGTGCCCTGATCTTAGGATGTGCCACATTTTCCACCTGCACTAAACAAGATTGCTTCTGTACAGATGGATTGCCTGTAGTTGTTAGTCAAATTAAAAATGTAAAAGGAGGTGGTTTGGTGCTGGTGGGAAGAAGTGACTAGTATCGCTCTAGCTGCCACCTCACCCCACCATTTCGGACAGCCACAAAAGGTATACCTAATGTACTGAAGTAGGACTGATCAGAAATATTTCTGAAGAAGTGATTCATGGGATGTTCCAATCATGGATGTCATACAAAGGCTATTAGACTTACTTTACAAAGATGGGGTAAATGAGAATGCTTATTTTTAGCTTTGTACCAGAAGCTGTTAAGAAATTCAAAGGAGGCGGCATATTAGAAAGCAGGTGGTGCACAAACTGAAGCAGGAAATGGGAAAACCTTCCGGTCCATCCCATGCCAACACCAAAATTGCCAGTCTTCACGTTTGTTTTAGGAACCCCTATTTCAGTTCTTATGTCTACCTTCTAAAATTGAGCAATCTGCAATTTCAAGCATTTTGCTGAGGCTTTAAGGGCAATCCTTACTGGCACCTCCTGAAATAACAGGTTCCAGCTTCTGTGTAATGGAAAGCTCTTCACCCAGTATCCATCAGGCAAAGAGACCGACTCTACCCCTGCGTGGAAATGGGGATATATTTTCTTACAGAAATAGATGGGTATCTTTTCTGTTTATCCAGCTTTCTTAACAGCGTTCATTTCACAAAAAACACATTACACTTGTAAATCAAGCACACAGTTACATGTTCAACATTTGACCATACAAATTGATTTGGTGTATGGAAGGTTATCCACAGTTTCATGTAGCAGTTTGTATATATTATTAATGCAAGCTATTCAGGATTGTCAGTAAACTTCTGGTTAGTTATTGCAAGCAGTATTTTAGAGGCTATTTGTATAGGTTTAACAGAACATATCAACTTAAAACAATGATTGAAACTATGATAAAACTAAATGTCATTATTGCTTTGTTTTTGTTTCACAAATTGCAGATTTAAGAGATGTAACTTTTAAAGATTGCTTTCCTCATCCATATACATAACACAGGAGCGTAGAATTAATGCTAACAGCAAAACCTGCATAAAGAAACCCTTTGGGACAATAATACCTAAACAACTAAAATGCTACAGAACTTTAAAGGGTGGGTGGGTGATATGAAAGCAAATCAAAGTTTAGCACATGTTGGCAAAAAACATCATGAAAAAGATTATATTGATTTTGTGAACCGTGCAACTAAAATGTTTTGTGAATTGTAGCTTTACTATTAAACACCTTTTACACAAATCACTTTAAATGATAAACAAAACTAACAGAAAACTATGTGAATAGACAGCAGCTCGAACTCTGCCAGGAAACTGAGAATAGGCAGGTCATTTAAGGGACAGCCTGCAGTTCTTGCTCTTCAACTAGCCTGTTGTCTGCAATTCTCTTAAAGAGGTTAAAATAAAAACATCAAGGCAAAGATCACCAGCTGGGTTTCTTGAAGTAATTTCTCCATGTTACTTATCCTTGCTGTCAAATTTGTTGCTGATATTGATGATATCTATCTTTCTTCTGTACTGAATATTGAGAATTTAACACCACAGTGTGGTATGAAATCAATAATTCCACTTTGAACTTCATGTCAGAAGAGGCCCCTCAATACTGAACTGAATTGAATTAGTTTTATGTCTCATGTACTGGAATGAGTACAGTGAAAAGTTTACAAGTCATCACTAAAGGGATTATCTTAGGTACAGATTATTGAGTACAAATTCTTAGGGAAAAATAGAAGAGGAAAGAAAAACATGTCTAGCATTACAGATCTTCAAAACCATAAAATCACTACTAAATTAGAAAAATAAAGAAATTAAGAAGTTCGGAACAGTTCTTCCAATCGTATAATTAAAAACAAAATGAGTCCATTTCATGACTCTGGGCTTTGCTTAGGAATGACAAATACAATTTTTGTAATCTTTTGCCACTGTTGTGAAGTATAGCATACATCCAACTTTTCACCAATTCTAGAACTTTCTATACATTGAAGTTGAATGTAAGGTGGTTTGAGAATTTTTGGCTTAAATCTCAAAGAACTAGACAGAGGGTGGAGGTGGAGGGTTGTTTTTCAGACTGGAGGCCTGTGACCAGTGGAGTGCCACAAGGATCGGTGCTGGGGCCTCTACTTTTTGTCATTTACAAAATAATGATTTGGATGCGAGCATAAGAGGTACAGTTAGTAAATTTTCAGATGACATCAAAATTGGAGGTGTAGTGGACAGCAAAGAGGGTTACCTCAGATTACAACAGGATCTTGACCAGGTGGGCCAATGGGCTAAGAAGTGGCAGATGGAGTTTAATTCAGATAAATGCAAGATGCTGCATTTTGGGAAAGCAAATCTTAGCAGGACTTATACACTTAATGGTAAGGTCCAAGGGACTGAACAGAGAGACCTTGGAGTGCAGGTTCATAGCTCCTTGAAAGTGGAGTCACAGGCAGATAGGATAGTGAAGGCAGCGTTTGGTATGCTTTCCTTTATTGGTCAGAGTATTGAGTACAGGAGTCAGGAGGTCATGTTGCTGCTGTACAGGACATTGGTTAGGCCACTGTTGGAACACTGCATGCAATTCTGGTCTCCTGCCCTATCAAAAAGATGTTGTGAAACTTGAAAGGGTTCAGAAAAGATTTACAAGGATGTTGCCAGGGTTGGAGGATTTGAGCTATAGATAACAGGCTGGGGCTGTTTTCCTTGGAGTGTCGGAAGCTGAGGGGTGACCTTATAGACGTTTACAAAATTATGAGGGGCATGAATAGGGTAAACAGGCAAAGTCTTTTCCCTGGGGTCAGGGAGTCCAGAACTAGAGGGCATAAGTTTAGGGTGAGAGGGGAAAGATAATAAAGAGACCTAAGGGGCAACTTTTTCTCGCACAGGGTGTTACGTGTATGGAATGAGCTGCCAGAGGAAGTGGTGGAGGCTGGTACAATTGCAGCATTTAAGAGGCATTTGGATGGGTATTTGAATATGAAGGGTTTGGAGGGATATGGGCCGGGTGCTGGCAGGTGGGACTAGATTGGATTGGGATATCTGGTCAGCATGGACGAGTTGGATAGAAGGGTCTGTTGCCATGCTGTACGTCTCGATGACTCTAGAAGTGGTGCATCCGACGTATGAAATTTAAAATTGGGATTTTCGACAGACCAGAATTTGAATGCAATCAAGGGGATCTAATTCTTGCAGTAAACCTGTCACATCTTGCAGGAACAGTTTATCACCCTGCCCCTCGATGACTGCTACTGCTGGGATGCCCACATAGTGCTATAGTCTATGTCTCAAGATCCATGTTACCTGATGCAGTTGAGATAGCTTCTTTTGATACTGATGAACTTCTCTCAGAGTGCAATAAAGACCTCCAATTTATAGAGATGTGTTGCTCATAGTATCTGATTGATTTTTGTCTTCCTGCTTTCCATGCACTCTGCTATAGGCTGCCCATGTACCTTTTCAACATATGCACGGGTTTTCCCCTCGAGGCCCACACATGAACTGAACGACAAAGTTTGTTATTATGCCCTTGCTGTAATCACTGAAAGTATCTTCAGGTATTTCTTCCACACCATGGATCAGATCACTACATTGTCCTCATGGTTTACCCATAACACCCCATTCCTGAAGAAGGGCTTATGCCCGAAACTCGATTCTCCTGGACCTTGGATGCTGCCTGACCTGCTGCTCTTTTCCAGCAACACATTTTCAGCTCTGATCTCCAGCATCTGCAGTCCTCACTTTCTCCCCATAACACCATATGGTCACCAGGTTTCTCTTTGGGCTCTTTGTGAACTTATCTCCAGTTACGTAGGTCAGATCTCTGCTGCTACTATGCAATAATAAGGCTTACACTGTTAGGAATAAACATTAACTGATTTTACAAAAGATTATTTACAAGGGATGGCAAAAGAGGACATGCTGATGCGACAATTCGCGCAAGCCTAAATCCTAGATAATCTGACTACACTGTGATGTTATTCTCTTCGAACATGCTCCATAGCTATTCCTCAAGTAATGGCATGATTAAACCTTACTCCACATGAACTTTCTCCAGTGTGCACATCCTCTTTGTCTTCTGTTTATATTCAAAATCGAAGATCCAAGAATATCCTGATGAGGAAATGCATGATTGAAAACACTTGTTTTATTATAAAATGCTGAAAAAGATGCTGGAAGACCAGTTAAACCAATCTTTGTAATCAAATTTCAGATTATTTCAGAGCACTTCCAAAAATGCACATAATTGCGCCATTAGTTAAGAAAAAAAACATCCAGCAAATACTTCATGAGCTTTTGGAATTAACACTGTGTTCAGGTATGCAAGGTTGAGAGAACAATTTGGCTTCAGTTTAGAATTGGAAGGCCAGCAATAACTGCAAATCACTCTTACCATCTTAATACTCTATATGTTACTGATAGTTGTTCGTCAAGATAGTGTTCTGCTCATATATATCTGTGCTGAAAATGTGTTGCTGGAAAAGCGCAGGTCAGGCAGCATCCAGGGAGTTTCGTAGGTGCCTCCAAAACAGCCCATTCCTGAAGAAGGGCTTATGCCCGAAACGTCGATTCTCCTGTTCCCTGGATGCTGCGTGACCTGCTGCGCTTTTCCAGCAACACATTTTCAGCTCTGATCTCCAGCATCTGCAGACCTCACTTTCTCCTCATATATATCTGTCCACACTTGCTTTATGCGGTCAACTAACATCAAAAAAATAGATGCTGCATCATTCAATTTAGGCCCAATTAGCTCTTAAATGACCAAAATAGGATACTTGCAACCTTTGATCAAGTTTTTTGGGGTCACAAAATTTGGGCTGTTTTGGAGGCACCTACGAAACTACCTAAAGTTTTAGAAGCTTTGAAGACAACTGCATTTTATGCTTGCATGGTGTTAGAAATGCAGAATAAGGCAACTGTTTATCAGAACAAAGAGATAAACCTTTGATCCTTTAAAATATCACAATAGTAGGACTAGGAAAATAAGCCAGTCTCACTATGTCGTAGTTGTGATGATTATAGAAATTACTAATCATGGGAAGATCGGGAGAATCAAACATTAAATCTTATAATCCATTCAGAACAAAAAGTCAGACAGAGGAATAAAATCAGCAACCAAAGTTATAGTGGGCCAAGATAGAAACATTATGTACAGAAAGTCATGTCCGTTCAATCTGCTGACTTCAGCCTACCACAATGCTAAATCAGCCTACCACACAATGCTGAATGAGCAAAACAAACAGAAACAAAACAAATTATTCAACATTGCTAGAAAGGCTGCTTGATGCCAAAGCTTTTCATCTCATACTTATCAGGGGAAAAAAAAAACACAAGAATGTGAAATCTAAAACAACCAATCTCAACAAGTACATGCTACAGGAGAGAATAGTGGTGACCGGTTGGCAAGCCAACTCTGATCAGCTGAGGTCTTGCCATCGAAAAAGCAACAGGAAACTACAGTCTCCAAAATTCCTGGATAATTCAAACAGGCTCAAGGATTGAAGCATCAGTTTGCTCAGTTGTTTGGATAGTTAGTTTGTGATGCAGTGTAATGTCAACAGCATGGGTTTAATTCTAACACCAGCTGAGATTATTCAAAAGGACCTTCCTTCTCAACTGCACCCCTCGACAGAGGCTGGTTAGCCTCAGGTTAAAGCACTAACTTTGGAGTATTGTGCATAGTTCTGGGCCCCATATCCAGGAAGGATGTACTGGCCCTGGAGCATGTTCAGAAGTTCATGAGAATGGTCTCAGAAATGAAAGGCTTAACGTATGAAGAATGTTTGAGGATTCTGGGTTTATGCTCAACAGAGTTTAGAAGAATGAGGGGGGGGGGGGGGGGGGGGGAGGAGAAAGAGAGTCTAATGGAAACATGGAATACTGAATGACCTGAACAGAGCAGATACTAGAAAGATGTTTCCATTGGTGAGAGACTTGGACCCAAGAACATAACCTTAGAATAAAGGGAAGCCCTTTAGAATGGAGATAAAGGAGAATTTTCTTCAGCCAGAGAGTAGTGAATCTATGAAATTTATTGCTACAGAAGGCTGTCGAGATCAGGTCATTGAGTATGTTTAAGACAGAGATAGATAGGTTCTTGACAGGGGATCAAGGGTTACGGGGAGAAAGTGGGAGAATGGGGTTTCAGAAACTTTTCAGCCATGATTGAATGGTGGACCAGACTTGGTGAACTGAATGGCCCGATTTCTGCTCCTATTTCTTATGGTCTTACCTCTCAGAATAGAGAGCAGCCCTATGGTGTGTGAGGACTGTGGTGACTTTATCTTTACTGCTTGATTCAAACAGCCAATCGTTGGGACATGTGACCTATGCACCAGATATCACACTGGTACTGGATCAACTTCTAGCATCTGACTCTACAACTATTAAAAAAATTACTTTCGTAAAACATCTCTAAAGTCTTAATAAATCATTTGAGAACAATAGTGAGTTAAACTATTTAACTAAAACATTAGTTTAATTAAAAATAATTATTGAAGACAAAAGTTACATTCTGAATTTATTATCGATCAAAACATTGAAAATTAGTTGGTACTTCCAATCAATGTACCCTGTTCACAATGTACCCACATGTTCCAATCGATAAATCCAATAACCCAAATGATGGAAGACTAAACTGTAAAGTTTATTCCACTGTCACACATGTAAAATTATTCCTGGCTATCATTGATTATGAAAGCTTTTGACAAAGTATGGCATCAAGTAAGTCTAGCAAAACTGAAATCACTGGAATTCAGGAGAAGATTCTTCCATTGGCTGGGGTCATATTGAAGCTCTGCAGACCTGCCACATCCAGTCACAGATAATGGTGAATAATTAAGAAACTCACTGGAGAAAGAGGATCCACAAAAATTCCCATCCTTAAATATAGTGGAGCCCAGCTTATCAGTGCAAAAGATAAGCTTAAAAAATTCCAGCAATCTTCAGCCAGAAGCACTAAGTAGTTGATCCAACTCTGCCAAGAGATCTCCAGCATCACAGATGCGAATCTTCAACCAATTTGATTCACTCTGCATGATATTACCTATAAGGCAGAGGCACTGGATATGGACCCAAATTACACTCCAGCAACATCACTGAAGACATATTCTGCAGAATGTTCTGTGCCCCGAACCAGACTTTTCCTTTACAACTGCAACACTGATATCTACCCAACAATGTGAAAGATTGTCTAAGTATGTCCTGTATGAAAAGGACAAAGCCAACCCAGATAATTACCACCCCTTCAGTCTGCTCTTGATCATCAGTGATTTGATGGAAGATGTCATCAACAGTGCTATCAAGCAATACTTGTTAACAATAACTTTCTCACTGATGCTCAGTTTGGGTTCCACCAGGATGCACACAGCCCCGACCTCATTAAAATATTAGTTCTCAAAACTCGCTAACTTTAGTTTAAACACAAAAAAAAGAGCTGAATTGTAGAGGTTAGGCGAGATGACCAAAAACCCTTAGAATAAGGCTATATTTGACTGAGTGTGACACCAAAGAGCCCAAACAAAACTGGAGTCAAATGGAATTGGAGGAAAACTCTAATGATTGGAGTTAAACCTGGTATGAAGGAGAAAGGTGTGGCTGTTACAAGACAGTCATCTCTGTGCCAAGATAGCCCTGCAGGCATTCATTTAAGTAGTGTGCTCATCATAACCATCTTCTGATGCTTCAGCAATAAAATGCCTGCCATCATAAAGTCAGAAGTAGGGATGTTTGCTCATTACCGCACAACATTCAGTACTATTCCCAATTCCCAGATACTGAAGCCATGCCCAGGAAGACTTTTACAACATCCAAATTTGGGCTGACGAGTAGCAAGTAACATTCACACCACACAAGCGTCAAGTAATAAACTTTTCAAACAAGTCCCTCGACATTCAGTGGCATTAACATTACTGAATTCCTCACTAACATCATGGGGATTATCGCAGAACTGAACTAGCTAAATAAATGCTGTGGTTACAAAAGCAGGTCAGAAGGTAGGAATCCTGCAATAAGGCATAAGTCAGGAGCTTGTTGAAATACTCCCCACTTGCCTGGGTGTCGATCAAAAACATCCAAGACAAAACCTGCTAAGTCACCTCTATCACCGATGCACAGTGCTAGCAATATATACACAATCTAAAAGGATACATTATAGCTACTTTCCAACGACCTTTTCAACATCATCATACAAACCAAGACCTTTACCATGTACAATGACTAGTGCTACAGACACTGTTAGCATCTCCAAGTCACACATGAGAGAGATTCGGAATGAAATTACTTTGACTTCACAGTTGTTGGATCAAAAACATGCAACTGCTTCCAAACAGCACTGTAGGTGAGTCTGCATTACCTGAATGGTAGCAGTTCAAGAAAACTGCTCACCAACTTTCTCAAGGATAATTAGAGATGGAAAACAAATTCTCCTATTGCCACTGATGCTCAAACTCCAGAGAATAAAGGAAAACAATTACAACATTTAAGATTCATAATTTGCTCTAGGTTCACAGTGTAATGGCATCAAAATTTACATTCTAGTAAAGATCTCAAATTGAAATTAATTAACGTGCATTCATATATGCTAGCGAGTTTTGAGAAGATTTGTAGCTCAGGTTGAGGTTCTTGATGTAGGTTTGCTTGCTGAGCTGGAAGGTTCATTTCCAGACATTTCGTCACTAAACTGGGTAACATTTTCAGTGGGCCTCCAGGCGAAGCACTGCTGATAATTCCTGCTTTCTGTTTAGGTTTGAGTTGGTAACATCATCATTTCTTGTGGTGATGTCACTTCCTGTTCCTTTTCTCAGGGGGTAGTAGATGGGGTTTAACTCGATGTGTTTGTTGATAGAGTTCTGGTTGGAATGCCATGCTTCTACGAATTCACGCAAGTGTCTCTGTTTAGCTTGTCCTAGGATGGATGCATTGTCCCAGTTGAAGTGGTGTCCTTCCTTATCTGTATGTAAAGATACCAGAGAGAGGGTCACATCGTTTTGTGGCTAGTTGTGGCCAGATACATGATCAACTAGCCACAAAACGACATGACCCGCTCTCACTATTATCCTTACATACAGATAAGGAAGGACACCACTTCGACTGGGCCGACACATCCATCTTGGGACAAGCCAAACAGAGACACGCACAAGAATTTCTAGAAGCATGGCATTCCAACTGGAACTCTATCAACAAACACATCGAGTTAAACTCCATCTACCACCCCTTGAGAAAAGGAACAGGAAGTGACTTCACCACAGGAAATAACATCAGCCACCCAAAGAAACCCAAACATATAAATAGAAAACAGGAATTATCAGCAGTGCTTTGCCTGGAGACCCACTGAAAAGGTTACCTAGTATGGTGACAAAACATCTGAAAATGAACCTTCCAGCTCAGGGAGCAATCCTACATCCAGATTCATAATGTCTTGAAGTCTCTATATTTGAAGGAATGACACTCCTTGTTGACATTGAAAAAAGATACCCTTGAAGTTTCAGCAGGTTTGTGAACACTATTCTGATAGGACTTTGAATTTCACACATCCAGCAATGCAGCAATCAGTAAGCAGGCTGAACAGCCAAGTTTAAAACAAACTAAGGAAAGCAACAAAGAAAAGCAGTTTGATAAATCACATTTTAACCATTTCAAATAAAATGCAATAAAGATTGTGCCATGTACATGGTTTGGTAAAGGTAGAAGTCAGAACACATAACTTAAAGAAAACATAACTTTTTGATTTTTATTTTACAAATATCTAATTCTTTGACTCCACAGATGCTGCCTGATCCAAATATTTCCAGTACTTTTGATTATTATTTCTGGCTTATAGGACCTAGTTTGTGCTCTGTTCACAAAGTATTAATATTTAGTATTTAAAATTCTCATTCAAAAACATGGCTCCCACAAACACTAAATTTGTTAGTATTGCTCTCTGAATCAAACAAAGACGACATCTTATGACAAAATTGTATGAATCTTCAAGATGAATTTGTAACATATTCTGCGTGATTAATCAGTTTCTATTTAGGTAGGTCAAAAATCAGGTAGGTAAAAACAATGACTGCAGATGCTGGAAACCAGATTCTGGATTAGTGGTGCTGGAAGAGAACAGCAGTTCAGGCAACATCCGAGCAGTAAAATCGACGTTTCGGGCAAAAGCCCTTCATCAGGAATCCAGGCAGAAAGCCTGAAGGGTGGAGAGATAAGTGAGAGGAGGGTGGGGAGAAAGTAGCATAGAGTACAATAGGTGAGTGGGGGAG
>NC_057744.1:19053900-19065923 GCF_004010195.1 Chiloscyllium plagiosum
GTGGACCTGACCAGGTAGTCATGGAGGGAACGGTCTTTGCGGAAGGTGGAAAGGGGTGGGGAGGGAAATATATCCCTAGTGGTGGGGTCTTTTTGGAGGTGGTGGAAATGTCAGCGGATGATTTGGTTTATGCGAAGTTTGGTAGGGTGGAAGGTGAGCACAAGGGGCGTTCTGTCCTTGTTACGATTGGAGGGGTGTGGTCTGAGGGTGGAGGTGCGGGATGTGGACGAGATGCGTTGGAGGGCATCTTTAACCACGTGGGAAGGGAAATCGTGATCTCTAAAGAAGGAGGCCATCTGGTGTGTTCTGTGGTGGAACTGGTCCTCCTGGGAGCAGATACGGCGGAGGCGGAGGAATTGGGAATACGGGATGGCATTTTTGCAAGAGGCAGGGAGGGAAGAGGTGTAATCCTGGTAGCTGTGGGAGTCGGTGGGTTTGTAAAAACAGTCGGTGTCAAGTCAGTCGTCATTAATGGAGACGGAGAGGTCCAGAAAGGGGAGGGAGGTGTCAGAGATGGTCCAGGTAAATTTAAGGTCAGGGTGGAATGTGTTGGTGAAGTTGATGAATTGCTCAACCTCCTCGCGGGAGCACGAGGTGGCGCCAATGCAGTCATCAATGTAGCGGAGGAAGAGGTGGAGAGTGGTGCCGGTGTAATTACGGACAATTGACTGTTCTATGTAGCCAAAAGAAAGGCGTAGCTGGGGCCCATACGTGTGCTCATGGCTAGCCCTTTGGTCTGGAGGAAGTGGGAGAATTCAAAGGAGAAATAGTTTAGGGCGAGGACCAGTTCAGCCAAACGAATGAGAGTATCGGTGGAAGGGTACTGTTGGGGACGTCGGGAGAGGAAGAAACAGAGGGCTTGGAGGTCCTGGTCATGGCGGATGGAGGTGTAGAGGGATTGGATATCCATGGTGAAGATGAGGCGTTGGGGAAACGGAAGTCTTGGAGGAGGTGGAGGGCGTGGGTGGTGTCTCGAAAGTATGTGGGGAGTTCCTGGACTGGGGGGATAGGACAGTTTCAACGTAGGTAGAGATGAGTTCAGTGGGGCAGGAGCATGCTGAGACAATGGGTCGGCCAGGGTGGTCAGACTTGTGGATCATGGGAAGGAGGTAGAACCGGACAGTGCGGGGTTCCCGGACTATGAGATTGTAAGCTGTGGGTGGGAGATCTCCTGAGCTGATGAGGTTCTGTATGGTCTGGGAGATGATGGTTTGGTGATGGGGGGGGTGGGGTCATGATCGAGGGGGCGGTAGGAAGAGGTGTCCTCGAGTTGGCGTTTGGCTTCAGCAGTGTAGGGATCAGTGCGCCAGACTACACTGCGCCCCCTTTATCTGATGGCTTGATGGTGAGGTCAGGATTGGAGCAGAGGGATTGGAGGGCTGCGCGTTGTGAGGGTGAGAGGTTGGAGTGGGGGAGGGAGGTAGACAGGTTGAAGCGGTTAATGTCCCGGCGGCAGTTAGAAATGAAGAGGTTGAGGGCGGATAATAGGCCAGCGCGGGGTGTCCAGGTGGATGCAGTGTGTTGGAGGTTGGTGAAGGGGTCCTTGGAAGGTGGGCGGGAGTCCTGATTGTGAAAGTAAGCTCGGAGGCAGAGGCGGCGGAAGAATTGTTCGATGTCACGGCATGTATTAAATTCATTGATGCGTGGACGGAGGGGGATGAAGTGAGTCCTTTGTTGAGGACTGATCGTTCGTCCTCAGTGAGGGGAAGGTCTAGAGGGATGGTGAAAATGTGGCAAGGCTGGGAGCTGGGATCTGGTGTGAGTGTGGAGCTGGGAGTGGGGTCGCAGCCTGTAACTGGAGTGGGTGCAGTGGTGGAGTCATGAGCAGGGGTAGTGTTCCCCTCAGAGCTCTGGGGGGCGGGGATGGGGACAGTGGGATCTGTTGGGGGGGGCGTGTCAGCAGAATGCAGGTGAGTGGCGTTGGTGGGGGCGTAAGCAGTGGTGACCACAGCAGTGGCGGGGGCAGAAGCCAATGAGTGTGTGACATTAGCGATGATGTGAGGGGCGGGAGTGATGTCAAGTGTGGTGCATGAGGAATTGTGAGGGGCGGAAGTGGCTGTGGGAGTGGCCATGATGGGGGCGGAAGTGACATCATCAATCAGCGTGCAGATGGTGGCTGCAGCAGCCGCATGGCTAATGGCGTCCGAGCAGTTCCAGAGGCCAGGGGAATCTACGGGAATGTTGGAGGAGCACTGATTATGGAGGTGGGTAGATAAAAGTTTGTTGTACTTACAGTTTTTGTGTTTGAGATGGAGTTGAAATACTGTTTGTTGAGAGTATGAATTCTCCTGAGGATGTAGTACAGAGTGGGTCTTTTGCAATTCTGAGAGAGTGTGGCCCTCAGCTGAGGCAGGGCTGACTGTAGAGAGGTTAGGTGCCGGCGCATTGCTGCGAGCGTGGAGCGGAGGATATTGAAGGAGAACCGTTGCTGGTGTTTTTGAATCTGTAGTCTGTACTGTTTATCCTGTTCAGGTCCGAACTCTGCTGGTTTAAAGGTGGTCCGGAGTCCGTGTGGGATGAGTTGGTTACGGAGGCAGGCACTGAGGAAGCAAATGTGACCGTGGTAGCGAGTTTGTTTCAGGACATGGTTGAAGAGCTTCAGGGCAGAGGAAATGACTTGGGAGTTGCAGTGGGAGAGGGACTCCCTGAGATTCTTGTAGAGAGAGAGAGGAGGAAAACTTCTTCAAGACAGGCATCCTTGCAAGAGGATTCGCAGTAGGGTTAAAATCAACTAGGTAAAAACAATGACTGCAGATGCTGGAAACCAGATTCCGGATTCGTGGTGCTGGAAGAGCACAGCAGTTCAGGCAGCATCCGAGGAGCAGTAAAATCGACGTTTCGGGCAAAAGCCCTTCAAATCACATGACACCAGGTTATAGTCCAACAGGTTTATTTGAATACACCAGCTTTCTGGTAGGGGAATGGGTCTGGGTGGGTTGCGCTTCGGCGGGTCGGTGTGGACTTGTTGGGCCGAAGGGCCTGTTTCCACACTAAGTAATCTAATCTAATCTTTCTTAGCGTTGCTCCTTCATCAGGTATTGAAGGCGAGAGGAAGACTTTAGGCACAGAATTTGTAAGGAAAAGATCAAAAGGGTCATATAACTCATGCAAATGAATCGAGTTATATGACCCTTTGATCTTTTCCTTATAAATTCTGTGCCTAAGATCTTCCCCTCACATTAATAGCTGATGAAACAGCAGCACTCCAAAAGCTAGTATTTTCAAATAAACCCATTGGCAGATGATTTTTGACCTTGTCCAACCCAGTCCAAAACTGGCACCTCCACATCCATTTAGAAAAGCAGAGGCTCTTTGACATATAGAGTTCTTTGAAGTAAGTAATTTCTTATAATTGAGCAGAGAATTAAAATAATTGTCGAGTTATTGATATTCTAAACCATGAACCATTTTGGCAGCAAAACTGCTTACCTGAAAATCACTATTCTAATTCAACGACCTTTACACTATTATGGTCCCAGCTGACATTATTACCTGACAAATTAGATATCAGAATGAAATCGGACTTGATCATTTTTTTTGGTTTGGTCTCAACTAGGTGAGACAAATCTCTCAATGAAACACAATCAGGATTTGGTTTTAACAATAAAACAGAAATTTATTGTGCAAGACAACGGATGATAAGATGGAACAAACTGAAATAGTTACATACAACGCAAACTTAAAGTTTTCAAAACATGTTGGAAATATAATTCCATTAATTTAAAAAGCACTCCTCTACAGATCCCAAAATCATTCTTCGACAGTACTCGTGTAAGAGAGAGAGGGAGAGAGAGAGAGAGGGAGAGGGAGACAGAAAATCCCTTCCTCTATCACCTTTATCGGTTTAATTTAACCGACATCAACTCTCAGTCTGGAGAATCTGACAGCCTCTTCTTGGAGCCTTCATACATCTGAATTTAAAACTTTGCCAACAACAAAAAAAAATCCTTCAGGGTTTTTACCCAAAACGTCTGGTCTGGAAGCATTCCTAAACTCCTCACTGATGTAATCTAGATTTAAAACAAACCTAAATTGCTTTGTCCTCTTCTCAGGAACAAATGCTTAACAGATCCATTATGTGTGAAGAACTCTGCAGACTTCCCCAAACTGGCACTTAAATGATTTTCATCAAGTTATGGGTGTTCCCCCTAGCTTAATAAATAATTCCAGAATCTTCCATAAGAAAGCCTCATGTGCTACATTGAATACTTTGTTCATTCATAAACTCTACCAGTGTAAACAAAAACCTCATTAGCTGTTGGAGGCTCTTACACATTGAGAAGAAGCCAGCATAGCTACAGAAAATACAAGTTAATTATTAATTCTCTTCTAACATAGAAAAGCACCATATAATACTAGTTTGTATTTTAATATTTGAAATTGGACTTTTTAAAAAACTAGCTAAGAACGAGTAGTTAATATAAACAAATCACAAAATTTACATCACAAAATGGCAAACTTCAAGATTAGAAAAGTCACATTTGCACAAACCACTACAATCTTTATACCTAGGATGGAAGCAAAACTTTTAAGCAAACACTGAAAGCAGGAGTTGCAAAGATAATGGTTACTAATTACTTATTTAAATTTAAGATTATCCAATGTGAAAATTAAATTGTAAATACTAGTTGTTGCATTTATCTAGTACATGGTTAAATGTTTGATATCAAACCTCTCATGATGAAACATTCAAAATTATGTGTGTGTCTCTGGAGAGTAACTCAATGCTCTCTGTTTGTATATTTTGTTGCTATTTTCAGTTTTAGACTGTAGTGGAAACCAAGTTCTTAATAAGGTTCTGAAATGAGTCAATGTAAACAAACATCCTGGTGAAAGCTGAAGCTCACATTACAGGAAAAGTGCCTTCATAACAACGAGAGCTGAAGTCTCATATTGGGAAATAGTTAATCACTTTTGGTAAATTTTAATATTTTCAAGCACCACTATAACTAAACAAATCATTTAAGAAATCATGAAAAAAATTTAAAACTAGAAGGCTTACAACTTTTAGATCTGACATTTATCTAATCAAATTTCACCCTCCCAATAAAATGGTTGTCATTACATTTCATGTCAGATCACTACGCTATATGAGCTACTGGTCATGAAGATGATTGTTGGCATCATCATCAGTGCAGAAACTACAGGACTTGCTTGGTCTGCTGTGTTAAAAGATAACTAATTTCTGGTCTAACCCAAAAGCCTTCCATAAATAACATGATTTAACTTATTGTAGCAATAGTTTACATCAATATGATAGGCACTGTTACAGAGACTTCAAGGGGCAGGCTCTATTCCTTGAGAGTTGGGCAAGATTAGAAACTAAGGCAGCCAAATGAATTAAATTGCACATTGCACATGACCACACAAACTGTGTCTAAATAAACCAGCTGTGTTTTAAATGTGATTTGTCCGGTCTACCAGATTATTACTACAAATGTTATTCAATGGAAGTGATTTTCACTGTAGAGGTATCTAGATTTACTGGTGTGTTTGAATACTCTGTCATTCTTTATAGTAAAGCTGAATTTATCTGCTCCCTAATAACTTTAAGAATGGAAGCTGAAGAATAAGATTGATGTTAATTAATAACTTCTATTCTTTAAAATCAAAATAAAGGAATGATAGCGTAATAGACAGATATTGACAGCTGTCTTAGACTCAAGCACTGAAGAGGAAAATGTGCTATCATATTTATTTCAACACAATCTTCATAGGATGCTGCAGCTTTAAACCTCCCCTTCTGAAATCATAATATCTGTGCTCTACAGATTTTTGTATAGAAAATGCAGGGTTTTTTGATAATTGGTTGAGATATTTTAGTGATTTTCAATCAAAGATTTATCAAATTGGTCTGTCATCCTTTCAGACTTTTTTCCAATCCAGCTGAATGCATTGAGTATTTACTAACTCATTCATGGTTATTATTAGCAGTTTCAAAATTTGAGTAATGGAGATCAACCTCATCTAACCACATGAATTGGTTCAATGGAGCACTTCAACCTTCCCCTGTTTTGGGACCGCAGCACAAATAGGTCAAAGAAACCTGGCTTTGATTATCTTCGTCAACAGATATCTGGAGTCATTTTTAATAATTACATCCAGAATATAATCCTGGAAAAATGCTTGCCCTTAACATTATTCATAAAGTCAAGGATCCTAAACTTTTCTCTGATATTTTGTGGCTGTACAGGACACTAGTTTGACCACTTTTGGAATAGTGTGTGCAATTCTCATCTCACTCCTATCGGAAGGATGTTGTGAAAATTGGAAGGGTTCAGAAAAGATTTACAAGGATGTTGCCAGGGGTGGAGAGTTGAGAGATAGAGAGAGGCTGAATAGGCTTGGGGCTGTTTTCCTTGGAGCATAGGAGGCTGAAGGGTAACCTAATAGATGTTTATAAAATCATGAGGGGCATGGATAGGATAAATAAACAAGGTCTTTTCCCTGGGGTGGGGAAGTCCAGGACTAGACAACATAGATTTAAGGTGAGAGGGGAAAGATTTAAAAGGGACCTAAGGGGTAACTTTTTAATGCAGAGGGTAGTGCATGTATGGAATGAACTGCCAAAGGAAGTGGTGGAGGCTGGTACAATTGACATTTAGTTGCGTATATAAATAGGAAGGGTTTAGAGGGATATGGGCCAAATGCTGGCAAATGGGACTAGATTAATTTAGGATATCTAGTCAGCATTGATGAGTTGGACCAAATGGTTGGGCATCATCGTGGTTCAGTGGTTAGCACTACTGCCGCACAGCACCATGGACCTGGGTTCGAATCCCGCCTGTCTGCGTGGAGTTTGCACATTCTCCCAGTGTCCGCGTGGGTTTCCTCCGGTGCTCCGGTTTCCTCCCACAATCCAAAGATGTGCAGGTTAGGTGAACTGGCCATGCTAAATTGTCCAGTGTTAGGTGTGTTAGTCAGGGATAAGTATAGGGTAGGGGAATGGGTCTGGGTGGGTTTCTCTTCGGAGGGGCAGTGTGGACTTGTTGGGCCGAAGGACCTGTTTCCAAACTGCAGATAATCTAATCTAATCTAATCATCTGTTTTTGTGCTATATATCTCAATGACTTGATGTTGAAAGAATATCTGATTTATATTCAAGTTCTTTTTTTGACCTCCTAGTAGCTATCAGCTTTTAAAGTATTCATCGACATCTCTTTTTATAACCATTAATAATTTTTTATAGCTATTAGACTACTGCAAATATGCAGGCTGGTTTTTACTATAAGCAAAACACTCTATAGACTGTAGGGAAATAGATGGTGATATCTTGCAAAATGTCCAGATTATAGAGGAGGAAGTGGTGGATGTCTTGAAACTGTTAAAGGTGGATAAATCCCCAGGACCTGATCAGGTGCACCTGAGAACTCTGTGGGAAGCTAGAGAAGTGATCGCTGGGCCTCTTGCTGAGATATCATCGATAGTCACAGGTGAGGTGGCGGAAGACTGGAGGATGGCAAACGTGGTGCCAATATTTAAGAAAGGCAGTAAAGACAAACCAGGGAACTGTAGACCAGTGAGCCTGACCTCAGTGGTGGGCAAGTTGTTGGAGGGAATCCTGAGGGACAGGATGTACACGCATTTGGAAAGGCAAGGACTGATTCGGGATAGTCAACATGGCTTTGTGCGTGGGAAATCATGTCTCACAAACTTGATTTGAGTTTTTTTGAAGAAGTAACAAAGAAGATTGCTAAGGGCAGAGCAGTAGATGTGATCTATATGGACTTCGGTAAGGCATTCGATAAGGTTCCACGTGGGAGACTGGTTAGCAAGGTTAGATCTCATGGAATACAAGGAGAACTAGCCATTTGGATACAGAACTGGCTCAAAAGGTAGAAGACAGAGGGTGGTGGTGGAGGGCAGTTTTTCAGACTGGAGGCCTGTGACCACTGGAGTGCCACAAGGATTGGTGCTGGGTCCTCTACTTTTTGTCATTTACATAAATGAATTGAATGCGAGCATAAGAGGTACAGTTAGTAAGTTTGCAGATGACACCTAAACTGGAGGATCTTGACCAGATGGGCCAATGGGCTGAGAAGTAGCAGATGGAGTTTAATTCAGATAAATGCGAGATGCTGCATTTTGGGAAGGCAAATCTTAGCAGGACTTATACACTTAATGGTAAGGTCCTAGGGAGTGTTGCTGAACAAAGAGACCTTGGAGTGCAGGTTCATAGCTCCTTGAAAGTGGAGTCGCAGGTAGATAGGATAGTGAAGGCGGCATTTGGTATGCTTTCCTTTACGGGTTACAGTATTGAGTACAGGAGTTGGGAAGTCATTTTGCGGCTGTACAGGGCATTGGTTAGGCCACTGTTGGAATGCTGCGTGCATTTCTGGTCTCCTTCCTATCGGAAAGATGTTGTAAAACTTGAAAGGGTTCAGAAAAGATTTACAAGGATGTTGCCAGGGTTGGAGGATTTGAGCTATAGGGAGAAGCTGAACAGGCTGGGGCAGTTTTCCCTGGAGCATCAGAGGCTGAGGAGTGACCTTATAGAGATTTACAAAATTATGAGGGGCATTGAAAGGTTAAATAGACGAAGTATTTTCCCTGGGTTCAGGGAATCCAGAACTAGAGGGCATAGGTATCGTTGGGGGGGGGGGAGAAGATATAAAAGAGACCTAAGGGGCAACCTTTTCACATAGAGGGTGGTACGTGTATGGAATGAGCTGCCAGAGGATGTTGTGGAGGCTGGTACAATTGCAACATTTAAGAGGCATTTGGATGGGTATATGAATAGGAAGGGTTTGGAGGTATATGGGCATTGTGCTGGCAGGTGGGACTAGATTGAGTTGGGATATCTGGTCGGCATGGATAGGTTGGACTGAAGGGTCTGTTTCCATGCTGTACACCTCTATGACTCTAGCCACTTGCAGGCATCTTTCACCAGCCAAATATATTATTTGGAAATATGCCGTTCGTCCTGCCATATACCAAACTCCACTGGTTGCTGTGGACATTTCTGAAGGCCTACCACGAGACAAAGTCAGTACTCCAAAAACACACCAATGGTTCCCATAGGTCCCAACATCAACTTATTTTATACTTCTGTGCTGAAGGAGGGCACTTACGGAGGACTCAAGCAGTGTGGCAATATGGGCAGAGTTCAGAAATAGGAAGGGTGCGGTAACAACGTTGAGGTACAAGTATGGAAACATATTATGGAAAGATGTAGGAGCAACAGCATGGTGGCAATAGGAGATTTTAATTTTCCCAACATTGACTGGAGTTCACTTTGTGTTAGAGGTCTAAATGGAGCAGACTTTGTAAGGGGCATTCAGTATGTTAGTCGTTCAACTCAGGACGGGGCCAGACTGGGCCTGGTGTTGGGGAATGAGCCCAACTAGGTGACTGAAGTTTCAGTAGGGGATTACTTTGGAAATAGTGACCACAATTCCGTAAGTTTTAGAATATTCATGGACAAAGACTAGATTGGTCCGAAAGGAAGAGTGCTAAATTGACGGGTGGGGCAACTATAGCAAAATTTAGCAGGAGCTGGGGAATGTGGATTGGGAGCAGCTGTTTGAACATAAATGCACATTGGATATGTGGGAGGCTTTTAAAGTGGGGTTGATTAGAGTGCAGGGGATAGAAATGGCAGGATTAGGGAACCATGGATGACAGGTGAAATTGAGAGATTAGCTAAGAGGAAAAGGGAAGCATATCTTAAGGTCTAGGCAACTGAAAATAGAGGAAGCTTTAGAAGAATATCAGGAAAGTAGGACCAATCTGAAGTGAGGAATTAAGAGGTCTAAAAGGGATCATGAAACATCTTTAGCAAACAGGGTTAAGAAAAATCTCAGTCTTTTATTCATATAAATCTAGGAGAAAGGGTTGGCCAACTCAAAGACAAAACAGGAAAGTTATGCGTGGAATCAGAGAAAATGAGTGAGACTCTTAATGAGTACTTTGCATCAGTATTCACCAAGGAGAGGGACATGACAGACGTTGAGGTTAGGGATTGATGTCTGACTATTCTAGATCAAGTTGGCTTAAGGAGGGACAAAGTGCTGGGTATTTTAAAATGCATTAAGGTGGACAAGTCTCTAGGTCCAGCTGGGATCAATCCCAGGTTACTGAGGGAAGCGAGAGATGAAATAGCTAGGGCTGCAAAGATCCTTGCACATGGGTGAGGTCCCAGAGGACTGGAGAATTGCTCGGTGTTTAAGAAGGGTGGCAGGGATAATGTAGGTAATTGTAGACCACCTGGCGTCAGTGGTTGGGAAACTGCTGGAGAAGATACTGAGGCATAGGATCTATTTACATTTGGAAGAAAATGGGTTATCAATGAAAGGCAACATGGTTCTGTGAAGGTCATATCTTACCAACTTAATAGAATTCTTTGAGGAAGTGACAAAGTTGATTGATAAGGACTGTAGATATCATATACATGGACTTCAGCAAGATGTTTGATAAGGTTCCCCATAGTAGACTGATAGAGAAAGTGCAGTTGCATGAGGTCCAAACTGTACTAGCTAGATGGATACAGAACTGGCTGAGCCGCAGGAGACAGAGTCGTGGTGGAAGGGAGTTTCTCTAAATGGAGAACTGTAACCAGTGGTGTTTCACAGGGATCAGTGTTGGGAACACTGTTTTCTGTGATATACATAAATGAACTGGAAGAAGGTATAGGTGGTCTGATTAGCAAATTTGCAGATGATACTAAGATTGGTGGAGTAGCAGATAGTGACGGGGACGGTCAGAGAATGTAGCAGAATATAGATAGATTGGAGAAGTAGGCAGAGAAATAGCAAATGGTGTTCAATCCAGGCAAATGCGAGGTGATGCATTTTGGAAGATCCAATTCAAGAACGAACTATACATTAAGTGGAAAAGACCTGGGGAAATTGAGAAACAGAAAGATCTGGGTGTTCAGGTCCATTGTACTGTGAAGGTGGCAACACAGGTCGAATGGTCAAGTCTGTACGTGGCATGCTTTCCTTCATCGGACGGGGCATTGAGTACAAGAGTTAGCAGGTATCGTTACAGTTGTACAGGATTTTGGTTCAGTCACATTTGGAATACTGTATACAGTTCTGGTCGCCATATTTCCAAAAGAATGTGGATGCTTTAGAGAGGGTGCAGAGAAGATTCACCAGGATGTTGCCTGATATGTGGGCGCTAGCTATGAAGAGAGGTTGAGTAGATTAGGATTATTTTCATTAGAAAGACATAAGTCTACAAAATTATGAGGGGTATAGACAGGATGGATAGCAAGAAGCTTTTTTCCCTCCAGAGTGGGGGACTTAATTACCAGGGACCACAAGTTCATGGTGAGGAGGAAAGTTTAAGGGAGATGTGTGGAAAGTTCTTTACGCAGAGGGTGGTGGGTGCCTGTAAGTGTTGCAAACAGAGGTGATAGAGGCAGGTACAATAGCACCATTTAAGATGTATCTAGACAAATACATGAATGGGCAGGGAGTAGAGAGATACAGATCCTTAGAAAATAAGTGACAAGTTCAGATGGATAATGAGGATTGGTGCAGGCTTGGAGGACTGAAGGGCCTGTTCCTGTGATTTTCTTTGTTCTTGTTCTTCTGCATGCCTACCACATAATTACAAAAACATGTATTTACACTGACAATATTGCTTTTTCAACTGGGGTAAAGTCCTTCGAGGATGTGGGAGAGATGTTAAACTTTGACTTATGAAAAATGGTTAAATGTATCTACTATTAGAGATTGCAACTAAACATAGACAAGTCCACTACTTCTGCATTCCATCCTGAAAACTGCAAGGCACACAGCACCTTAAATGTCACCCGAGAGAAAACAAAATGCAGCAGAAGCAAACTTCTACCTATCATGGCGTGACCCTTGATAGCAGAATAGACACACCGCAAGTGACTCAAGTCACCACACAAATCTGTCTTCACTCAGTAATAATAGAGTCGAAGAGATGTACAGCATGGAAACAGACCCTTTGGTCCAACCTGTCCATGCCAACCAGATAACCCAACCCAATCTAGTCCCACCTGCCAGCACCTGGCCCATATCCCTCCAAACCCTTCCTATTCATATACC
>NC_057744.1:19066423-19100790 GCF_004010195.1 Chiloscyllium plagiosum
GAGAGAGAGCGAGCGAGAAAAGATGGAGAGAGAAAAGGTGTTCAGTCATTTACAGATGGTGCCTACGCTCCCAGCAGTCCAGGACTGTCCTCAACAGCACTTTTAATCACTGTAAACAAAAGACGCGGTCAGTGTTGGATACATGTCTTTGATGATATGTTTCTGATGGGACCTTAAGATCTTCCTCAGATAAACTGATTTTTGATCATTGGTATTCGGATAATCGAGGTTCCCTCTACAAAGGCAGTAGGAGGAAACTTAAGAGGGAAATCAGGAGTGCAAAAAGGGGACATGAGATAGCTTTGGCAAATAGAATTAAGGAGAATCCAAAGGGTTTTTACAAATACATTAAAGGACAAAAGGATAACTAAAGAGAGAATAGGAGTCCCTCAAAGATCAGCAAGGTTGCCTTTGTGTGAAGCCGCAGAAAATAGGATATACATATATTTGGAAAGGCAAGTATGATTAGGGATAGTCAACATGATTTTGGGAGTGGGAAATCATGTCTCTCAAACTTGACTGAGTTTTTGATGAGGGCAGAGCAGTAGAGGTGATCCATGTGGACTTCAGGAAGGTGTTCGACAAGGTTCCCCATGGGAGGCTGGTTAGCAAGGTTAGATCTCATGAAATATAGGAAGAACTAGCCATTTGGATACAGAAACTGGCTCAAAAAGGTAGAAGACAGAGGGTGGTGGTCAAGGGTTGTTTTTTCAGACTGGAGGACTGTGACCAGTGGAGTCCCACAAGGATCGATGTTGGGTCCACTACTTTTCGTCATTTATATAAATGATTTGGATGTGAGCATAATAGATATAGTTAGTAAGTTTGCAGATGACACCTAAATTGGAGGTGTGGTGAGCAGCGAACAGGATTACCTCCGATTACAGCGGGATCTTGACTTGATGAGCCAATGGGATGAGAAATGGCAGATGGAGTTTAATTCAGATAAACGTGAGGTGCTGCATTTTGAGAAAGTGGTAAAGTCCTTAGTGGTAAAGTCCTAGGGAGTGTTGCTGAACAACGTGACCTTGGAGTGCATAGCTCCTTGAAAATGGAGTCAGAGGTAGATAGGATAGTGAAGGCGGCATTTGGTATTCTTTCCTTTATTGGTCAGAGTATTGAGTACAGGAGTTGGGAGGTCATGTTGCGGCTGCACAGGACATTGGTTAGGCCACTTTTGAAATATTTAGGGTGTAGGTTTGCTCATTGAGCTGTAGGTTCGATATCCAGACGTTTCATTACCTGGCTAGGTAACATCGTCAGTGGTGACCTCCAAGTGAAGCGAAGCTGTTGTCTCCTGCTTTCTATTTATATCTTTCTCCTGGATGGGGTTCCTGGGGTTTGTGGTGATGTCATTTCCTGTTCATTTTCTGAGAGGTTCATAGATGGCATCTAGATCTATGTGTTTGTTTATGGCATTGTGGTTGGAGTGCCAGGCCTCTAGGAATTCTCTGGCATGTCTTTGCTTAGCCTGTCCCAGGATAGATGTGTTGTCCCAGTCGAAATTGTGTTTTTTTTCATCTGTGTGTAGGGCTACGAGGGAGACAGGGTCGTGTCTTTTTGTGGTTAGCTGGTGTTCGTGTATCCTTGTGGCTAACTTTCTTCCTGTTTGTCCTACGTAGTGCTTGTGGCAGTCCTTGCATGGAATTTTGTCGAGGACGGTGGTTATGTCCATGGGTTGTACTGGGTCTTTTAAGTTGGTTAATTTTTGTTTGAGAGTGTTGAAATATTGCGTGCAATTTTGGTCTCCTTCCTATCAGAAAGATGTTGCAAAACTTAAAAGGGTTCAGTAAAGAATTACAAGGATGTTGCCAGGTTTGGAGGATTTGAGCTATTGGGAGAGGCTGAATAGGCTGGGGCTGTTTTCTAAGTGTCAGAAGCTGAAGGGTGACCTTTTAGAGGTTTACAAAAGCATGAGGGGCATGGATAGGATAAGCAGACAAAAATCTTTTCAGGAGGCAGGAGGTGGGGGGGGGGGAGGAACAGGGGTAGAGTCCAGAACTGGAAGGCATAGGTTTAGGGTGAGAAGGGAAAGATATAAAAAGAAACCTAAGGGGCAACTTTTCCCTCACAGAGATTGGTACGTATATGGAATGAGCTGCCAGAGGAAGTGGTGAAGGCTAGTACAATTGCAACATTTAAAAAGCGTCTGGATGGGTATACGAATAAGAAGAGTTTGGAGGGATATGGGGTGGGTGCTGGCAGGTGCGACTAAGTTGGGCTTGGATATCTGGTCGGCATGGAAGGGTTGGACCGCAAGGTTTGTTTCCATGCTGTACATCTCTGACTCTATGACTCTGCATCTCAACAACAAGGATTCAGTCTTCCACTGAGCATATGGCCAACCTGTAACAGAATACAAAGGAACCTCTATTATCCGGCATTTGACTAACTGAATTTCAGATTATCCGAACAAGATCCCAAGGTCCCAAAGCTTGGCAATGTTATCTGGCATTCGATTAACCGATCGAAATACTCCCTGCCCGTGTCCTTCAGATAATTGAGGTTCCTCTGTACAGACATGACACAACGTGGCCACCTGGTGTATAACTGGCACCTCAAAAGTTCACCTGACTGCAATTGCCAAAACTCTTGCCAAATCATGAAGCACTAGTTAGGGAACTTGACATTAAAACAGTGATGATAGCTTCTGCTCTATCTCGCCATTCTTCTTACTCGGCTGGGCTCACTTCCTTCATCAAGTTGTTCATTTTTCTTTTGAACCCTTCCACGAGAACTCATTTATCAAATAATAGGCAATGGCAAACTCTTAAGAATTTCTCTCTTCAGTCTAAGTGTGTATAAAATGACTTTTCTCAGCTCCAAAGTTTTAAAAATTACACAACATTGCAAAAACAGTTTTGTGATTGACAAATATTCCAAGTTCTAGATGCTGATGCAAACATGCACCATTCATTACCAAGTAACATTTTAGATCAAACACTGGATGCACTTTTCACAAAATAATATGAAGTAAAATGCATATTTAGGTCTTGATGTAACCAACATAAGTGCTTTCATGACAAAGATGGTTGTTTACTGAGTTTTACAATCTGACATCTTCGTTTTCTACCACAAATTTCCACCGAGAAAATGGAAAGCAACAATTCATCATACAAATCAAAGCTGCATCAATATTTATTTCAAAGGATTCTGAATTAGTAATTAAAATATTCTGTTCAGTTTGTTTCAATATCTAGTTTTTCATTAATTATATATCATTTGTATTATTAAATCCCACTAATTAATTTCAATACCTAATGCTATTTCAATTTCTACCGAGACCAACTGCCTCTTCACTCAGTTTCAAAAGAGCATCACGCCTGTTTCCACAAGAAACCTTAAATCAACTGAACCAATTTCAACTGGTTATAGATAATTTACTTTCCCAATAAAATGCATACAATTTGTGCAATTTTCATAAAGGAACAATTTCCTTTTCCCTTGGTTACTTTAATAAAATGAGAAAAGATTATATTTGTAAGTCTATGAAATGTTGATAAAGGATAGTTTTATCAATAATCAGAATTGCACAATTTACTTGAAGCAGTAAAACAAATGTTATGCTAATTAAGTTAATCAGAAGGGGCCTGAAGCAAAACATACTTATCTAACTAGTTATACTCAGCAAGTATCACTTTTAATTTTTAAACAAGCTCAGTAGAATAAAGGCACCAGGAAAATGTAATGTAACTGAAGCTTCTACATATGTACAAGGTCAAGAAAACTTGCACTGAATAAAATGGAACTTGTTTGGCTACGCTGTTAAAACTTGGCTTGTTTTTCTTATTTTGGAAGCAAATAAGTCAAAAAGTGTCTCATTTCTGCAACAAGCTCAAGAGTACGTGATGCGATTTCAAATTTTATTAAATGCAACCCAGCTCTCAACTTATTCCAAATGCCAAATACAAAACACAATATAACCACTTTTGGAACTGAACCAAAACACTCACTTGTCATGACAACACTAAAAATGTCAAACGATTTCAAGGCTATTTCATTTTAGCCTAGTCCAAAGAATTCCCCAGAGAAGGACTTTTTTCAGTTGGGCGGTTTTATCACAATTGCCTTACAAGGGGTGCAATTGTGGTATATCAACCTCAAATCAAAACCACCAAGTAATGCCATAACCTAAATTATTGCCTAGTTGTTCCTTAGGAAGCTTCAACATAAATTCATGGGCACATGACATTTGGTAGAACAGCCATTTTACTGATAACTTCACATCAGACAACTTGAACGCAGCAGCAGCAGACAGCTCGTACTGGGTTTTCACAAATAGGGGTAGAGAACTGAAAGCTCTTACCTACAATCATCAGTGTTGAACCATATGAAAAAATATATTTCTATATTCCACCTTGGTCATTTGCAATCTTGACCCCATTTCTAACCTCTGAGTTAATATCATGCCAAATGTGCCATAATTATATCAATGTTTCTTTAACTACACAAGTTGAATATCTCAGTATTAATCTATCACGATTGAAAACAAGAAAACCAAAATGCTCAGTGAACCAAAGTATCTGGTCATTGAGTTTATGGCCGTCAGGTTCCCTGCTAAAAGAAGTCAGCATCACTTATAAGTGAAGCAAATTTCCTTTCTATTAAGACAGAAATTTCTTAGGCTTTAACAGATTCTCCAGTCTTTATGATCAGAGAATGGGATGCTTGGGGCCACAAATAGGTTAAGTTCAGAAAAGACCCTTACCAGTAGAAGTACAGTGTTTAAGCTTGTGAAAATCTTCAGGGTAACAAAGTTATCAAATATTAAGTATTAATATTTCAGGTTCAGTGACCCTTCCTCAGAACTGAATTTCTCTCCACAGATGTCACCAGACCTGCTAAGCCTTAACAGCAACTTCTATTTTTGTTTCTGATTTCCAGCATCTGCAGTTTTTTTGGTCTTTAAAAAGTATTAAATGGCTTAGCAATTCAAGTAAATAGGGATGAAAAAAACCCTGTATTTTTTCTTAGAGTTTAGTGATTAAAGGCTAGTGATTTAGTCTGCCCGTTTGATTCTGCGCAAAACAGAGAATCATATGAAATGACGTACAAAATATCACTGAAATGAACACTTGCAACCTTGTAGTTCAGAAACGTAGGGTTCTGGCTTCCAATCAGTAATTTGCTGACTTTAGGTGGTTCAAATCACCCCCAGATCCCAGATTCTAGACCCTGGACTTATTTAGCGAATGAGAAAGGAAGTGTTTCGGGGTAAAGTAATCGCTGCATTCATTTATATACGAAAAGGTAAGTGTCATACAAGAAATAACAGCAAATGCAATAAAACAGTAAAATTAACACAGTTATACAGAGGACAGTAATTAAATACATTAAACACTATTAGAACCTAAACAGCAGTTTTAATCACAGAAATTTAATCAGGCTTCCTGCCCTTCGTGCATGGGGTTCCGTCACCACCCACCTTCCCCTCCCTGCTAGTTAGGTCGGAAACTTTGGGGTCTCAGGAGTTTCAGCTCACCATTGAGGAGAACACAATTTTAAAATGCGTCCGGCTGCTGAGGTTCTGATTGTTGGTTCTCTTGGCTCAGAACAAGCGTGTGTCTGAAAGCTTTTGTTCAGACAGCACTTGGTTGGCATCATCCCTCTCAGATGTCCTTTGTTCAGAGGACGCCCTTGGTTTGGCTTCCCAATTCAGCCTCTGTTCTTGGATCCAAAGCTGTTTGTTAGGACTGGAGGCCTGTAGGGAAGCAGTTTGTGCAGAAGCTGGTTGTTGAAAAAAAGGTTCTCACCTCAGGTCATACCAGGACAAGCAGTTATGTAGACTGCCAGCTCCCTTATCTCCCCTCAAATCTGTAGTGTCCACAGTGTTTCTGCTATTTCCTTCTGAAGTCAACTGGCTTCCTGATAGTTAAACATACGTGTGAATAGATTTTGATTGAAGATGAATGTTCAGTATCTGTATAGGCTCCATATCGTCTGTGCTGGGTGCGAGGTATAAAAATCGAGTGTTAGGTTTGGTTGATTGTTCTTTTAGAGTGGAGGTGTGAATTGGAATTCCAGACTGAACAACAATCCTGGACAAAAATCACTGACTCTGTTTGCTGCAGCCTAAGCTCAGAATTTTGTCCAGTGTCTTAGATATTAGAAAACTGCCCAGTATTTTAGATGATGGGGATTTTTGCTCAATTCTACAGGAAGAAATTTTAAAATGAAGATAGGAGTGGTACTTCCCTTTAGTTGTGTGCCTGTCAAAGATATTGCTGGGAAAATAAAAGTTGAATCTTTGTTTCTGATGTTTAGGATACATCTTTCTATATTGCAGTATTGCTATATGAAAGCTATTGTTTTATAATAAATAGGTTAAAAATATATTGAATATAATCAGTGAGGCTCAGTGACCCATGGTATCACAGAAAACAAAAGTGGCCCATTCAGTCCATCAACCCTGCTCTGCCATTTAACATAATCATGACTGATCCTCTAACTCAACATCATAATCTTATCTATTGCCGATCCAATGTCATACTTTTCAATGAAGTTGTCCAGTCGATCACAATTCATGTCATATCTTTAAAAAAGTTTCTTTTGTTTAGAGTTTGTGCAATTTGGAGCATGTCCTTTTTTTCTAACCCAATGAAGAATTCTACCACACTATGGTCACATTTTCCTTAAGGACATCTCACAACAAGATTGATTAATCAATTAACTCTTCCACTGCACAGAATCAAATCTAGGATGGCCTGCTCTTAGTTGGTATGTCAATGTACTTTCTAAAAAAAACCTTGTACACATTCCAGCAAAGTATATGCTACAGTTTTATTGCTAATCATGTTTGCCCAGTCTTTGTGTGGATCAAAATAATCCATGATTTCTGTAGCATTCTTTATGCATGCATCTCTAATGTCCTTTTTAACATTACCCATAAATGTCAGAGCCTGCACAGGTAATTTGATTCAGAGCTTACAGAGTAAGCTCCACTATTCGAATGAAATTATGGATGATCCTTGACTCTGCTTTCCTGCCTTTTCCTTATAGCTCTTGATTGCCTTACTAAATGAAAATTTATCCATCTCAGCCTGGAATATACTGAACACCCCAACCTCCACAGGTCTCTGCAATAAAGCATTCCACAGACTGACTATCCACTGGGATAAGAGGTTCTCTCTCTTAAAATTGATGGCCGCTTCCTCGCAGAAAACACCTAGGTTTCCCTTCAGAGTGTGGAACCAATCTCTCAGCATCGAGGCTGTCAAGACCTCTAAGAATCTTGTGTGTGTCAATAAGGTCATTTCTCATTCTTCTAAATTCCTGTGAGTACAAGCCTGCTAAAGTGCATAACCTCATACGTTCTCCCATCATATTCCATTCACCAAATTTTTGCCCACTTACTTAAACTGTTTACAGCCCTTGATATATTAATGGCATCTCAATGCTTGCCTTAACACATAATTCTGTGTCATTGACAAACTCTACTATGGTAGAGTTTCCCTTACCCAAGTTATTAATGTAGATTGTAAATAATTGTGGATCCAACACAGATACCTGTAGTACTGCACTAGTTACATACTGAAAATGCACTCCTTATCCCAACTTAGAGTCATAGAGACATACAGCATGGAAACAGACCCTTCGGTCCAACCCATCCATGCCGACCAGATATCCCAACCCAATCTAGTCCTACCTGCCAGCACCCGGCCCATATCCCTCCAAACCCTTCATATACCCATCCAAATGCCTTTTAAATGTTGCAATTGTACTAGCCTTTATCACTTCCTCTGGCAGCGCATTCCATCCATGTACCACCCTCTGCGTGAAAATGTTGCCCCTTAGGTCTCTTTTATATCTTTGCCCTCTCACCCTAAGCCTATGTCCTCTAGTTCTGGATTCCCCGACCCCAGGGAAAAGACTTTGCCTATTTATCCTATCCATGCCCCTCAATTTTGTAAACCTCTATAAGGTCACCCCTCAGTCTCCAATACTCCAGGGAAAACAGCCCCAGCCTGTTCAGCCTCTCCCTATAGCTCAAATCCTCCAACCCTGGCAACATCCTTGTAAATTTTTTCTGAACCATTTCAAGTTTCACAACACTTTCCAAAAGGAAGGAGACCAGAATTGCATGCAATATTCCAACAGTGGCCTAACCAATGTCCTGTACAGCCACAACATGACTTCCCAGATCCTGTACTCAATATTGTGACCAATAAAAGAAAGCATACCAAATGCCTTCTTCACTATCTTATCTACCCTCGACTCCACTTTCAAGGAGCTATGAACCTGCACTCCAAGGTCTCTTTGTTCAGCAACACTCTCTAGGACCTTACCATTAAGTTTATAAGTCGTGCCAAGATTTGCTTTCCCAAAATGCAGCACCTCGCATTTATCTGAATTAAACTATCTGCCACTTCTCAGCCCACTGGCCCATCATATATTATAACTAAAAGAAACAGACTATTTTAACAGTCTTGAGACATGTTATTATCCAAAAGGGAAGATTCATATTTTTAGGAATTTGTGTAATGAAATGAGGTAGGTAGTGTTTGTTCTCTGTTTATTGCTGAAGGTTTATTGCTGAAGTCTCTAGGTAGGTGTATAGTGCATAGATCTATCAAGTTCTGCATTTCTTACTTTTGTCCAAGCTATTATTGACCAAAACAAAACCTGGTTTGTTGGAGGAGTTAGCAGCGTGATTGCTGTTTTCCACTAGGAACAAAGACTTCTTGTTCTAAAGAAACTCTAAATCAGACTTAAAACTAGCCTTGTTAAAATATTGAAGCTATGCACAATTTCTCTGTATCCTGCATTGTGAAGAAAGATTCTTGCCAGTCACAAAGTGGTGAAATCTTAATAGCAAACAGTTAATGACCGCTTAGTTTGTTAAGTTCAGTTTCACCTCCTCTCCATCTCACAAAAACACAAATATTTTAACTCATGGCATGATATTACCAGCATTGCCAAGTTCAGAAACTGTCTCAGCAGTACATGCAAAAATGAAAAGATGACTACTTTCAGCATGGGATATTTTGTACTTTTGTACAGAAAATAAAATAAATAATCAGATAACAAACATACTTTAAGTAATTAAATAATTTTGCTTGAATGATATTCTTACCTGGAGTTTTTCTTTAATTAGCAGTGTAATTTTAGTTATATGCTTTTTGATTCAACAAACTTAATTCTAGAATGTTAGATTTCCTCTTGTCCAATCTTAGCATCAATGTAATTTCATTATGGAACATAGCAGCTTTTTGGAGGTGGGCAGGGGGGTTTATTGGAGAGAGAATTATGATAAATGTTCTTATATAAAAGCAGGGACAGTATTATTTTACAATTACAAATGACTAGAATTAGTATTTCACACAAATATGAACTAAACACACTGTGTCATGCAAGGCATTTGAACAGTGCAACTACATGAGTTCACAAGCCAGACAGAAAATTAGCAGGATTGTCTACCTGCCAGAGAATGATCTCATGGCCCAATTACTTTTGACAACATCTAAGAACCATGCATAAATATAAGTGTGACAAATTCTCGGCAAAAAACACAGGCATGATGAATTTGCTCTAAATATGCGAGAAGAGTACAAGAGTTCTCCTTTACTGTGAGCCTGAAAATGAGAATCTAAAAGAAGGGCATGTTGCCAAGGTGGTATACCAGTTTGGCAAAAGTATAACTTCACATTACTTTTCAAGGGAGTAGCATGGTGGCTCAATGGTTAGCACTGCTGCCTCACAGCGCCAAGGACCCGGGTTCGATTCTTGCCTCGGTTGACTGTGTGTGTGGAATTTGCACATTCTCCCCATGTCTTCGTGGGTTTCCTCTGGATGATCCAGTTTCCTCCCACAATCCAAAGATGTGCAGATCAGGTGAACTGGCCACGCTAAATTTCCCATAGTGTTACGTGCATTAGTCAGGGGTAAATATATGGTAAGGTAATGGATCTGGGTGGGTTAATCTTCAGAGGGTCAGTGTGGACATGTTGAGCCAAGGGGCCTGTTTCCATACTGGAGGGAATCTAATCTAATCTCTCTCTCTTCAAAAGGGTAAACAACTCCACAAAGCAGTGAACAGCCTAAAGATATTGTGCCAGCCCATTCTTGTAATATCTATGAACATGTATCAAGATCGAGAAACATCAGCCATTTTACCAGATCATTATCGTTTGATCACATTAAAGGGAAATAAAAGCAATCCTGAAAGCTAGTTTTACACTGCAAGTTCTTAAATAGTGAAAAGCTACAGTAACTCTGTATAGGCATTAAAATGACAAATGCAAATTTCAACCAATATACTTCAAACTCAAAGTCCCCAAGAAAATAACAGAACTTTTGTTCCACCAGACAGAGACCAAATACATTGCATCAGCAGGATGAAAGAATACCACGTAAAAACCCAAAGAACTGCAGATACTGGAAATCAGAAACAAAAACAGAAATGGGTGGAAAAGCTAGTGGGTCTGGCAGCATCTATGAAGAGAAATCAGAGTTAATGTTTGGGTCCAGAGACCCAACTCTGATCTTTCTCTGTAGATGCTGCCAGACCTGCTGAGCTTTTCAAGCAAATTCTACTTTTGTTTTTAAGAGTATACAAATCTGGGTGAACAGACTAAATAGAAAAGGTTAAGGTAATGTTAGGTTCATAATAAAACAAGCAGAACACAAAACGTAGGAAAGAATTGAATGAGTAAATAAATGATTGACAAAATGTTAGCACTAAAAGATTACCAGTTAACATAAAAGGAAAGCCTTTTAAAATAGCCAGACTGAAACCACAATCAAAGGAAGGCTAGTCACCAACCCTTTTTCTGGTGTTGTAGGATTCTCATTCCTTGTACAATATAGTCACACATGATTTTTGTTTGATATCGTTAGGTACAAATCTTGTGCAGAATAAAATTCACTTTACAATAATCTCAAAATGCATTTGAGTATGCATTAGTATAACTAGCAAAATCAATTTAAATATTAAGATAGCAGATCCTGTGCACTTTTTAACTGTTGCAAGAGGGCTCTGTCACTATTTGTAGCCAGATATTTGCGCTATTGCCAACTTATGCAAGCATGCTATTCCATTAAGATGAAAGAAGTTAAGCTATCTGCCCTGCTAGAGCTCAAATTTGGGCCAATAATTACCACATTAATGTTACCCATACTAGCAATTATTCATAGTTTATTATGAAAAAAAAGCAATAGAGAATGGAACTGAATATTACAATCAAAAGCATCTCCAGTACATTCTTTGTACTATAGTACAATCTCCATACATCACCAAATCATCCATACTGCACATTTTTTAAATAAAACCTACACTGTTTCATGAATGACATTTAGTTTTTCTTTACCTTGATGAAACAAAGTTTATTAGTTATGCTACTACACAATACTTTTAGATCGACGCACATATCTTCATCCACAGCAGTCACACAGTACGTTACTGTAACAATACTGGAAGGGGGGGGATAATCAAAAATATACAAAATGTAGGAAACGTACTGCTTGGAAGGCAGCGTCTTTTAAAGTGAGAGAATTGGTTAACACTGCGCATTGGTAACCACTCAACAACGATCTTCTGAAGTGTATTCGCTACGCAGATGCTTTCTGATTGAAGCTTTCGTGAACTTTTTGTTCCAGTTTCACTTACGACATTTGTGAAAGAAATGCGGCTCTGGCTAGTGTCCCGCAACCCAAATCAACAGTAAAGTCGCATGTTCATTTACTAGTTTTATTTTTATTAAGGACCCCGGAAACAAAAGTTTTTCATTTAAAAAAAAGTAAGCGACCACGGCAAACTCCATTGGCACGTATCCCGAGATTGTAAGATAGACATCGCATCAGGCGAGGATTCAAACCCGCAGCAAAAGTCGGTGAATGCGGATTCTGAAATCTAATGTTATTAGTCTCTTTTAAAATAAAGTGAATGAGCCACAGGAGAGGTAGCGAGTTACTTTATGCACAAAGCCCAGCTGGAATCAGACAATTTTAGCAACTCAGTTATCGTGGTGGAAGACATCCAATCGTGTATCTCCATAAACAACACAACACGTCCATTTAATTAGAAATAAAGTAGTTTTGTGACAGAACCAAATAAGTAGCAACCTCTGCTTAAACTCAACTTCCAGCATTTAAACCATGCTTTGCTCCAACAACAGGATTCTAAGTAAACTTGTTCCTTGGAGAACAGTTGTTTTCTCAAAAGATATGTTACTCATAAAGTATCGTATTAGAAACAGTTGAAGTACTTTAAACCGGGAAACGAAAACCTGTTGAAGCGCAAACTAACGGACAGAGAAATTTGTACCTGGCTCCCCAGTACCGTAAAATAGAATGGGGGAAAAAAAACACACACAATACTTTAAAATACAGTCAAACCCTGACAAAACCACAAGATATTATTAGCTCGTCCAGTGCCTGTTACTTACTCTCTGCCAGGAGGAGAAAAAGCCAAAAAATCATCGACGCCTGACACCCTCCCGCCATCTTGAAAGCCGCTGCTCGGGCGACGAGTGCGCCTGCGTGGTGATTGCAGCCCGGCCACAACGATGCAGTTACCCTGAGTGACAGCACCATGGCAACAGGGAACCATGGCAACAGAACACGAAGAGGAGAGGGGAGGATGTTTAATGGTTCCAATGGATGGATGCTGTCACTCCGTAAAGCAGGTAAGGGCAGGCAGCATCAGTCAGGGTAATCTGGAGCCGTTTTTGATGTCGACACCCAAAGCTAAATTCTTAACTGGGATTTTTTTAAACAGTTCTTCACCAAATTTCCTGCAAGTTTTGTGTCCCTTTAAATCAGGGGGTTGGAAGCATTTTCTATTTGTTTTGAATTAAGCATGAATAGTAGATGTCAGCATTTTAAAAACAAACAATGTTCCAATAATAAATCATATTTATAATGTTAATAAACTATTGAATATTCATGTCAGCACATTCTGTTTCCACCTCTGGTGACGTCAGCTCCTGTCTCAGCTCATCTGTTGCTGAAACCCTCAGTCATGTTTTTGTTACCTCATCCTTGACTGTTCTGCTATACTTCTGGCTGGTGTGCCACATTTTACAATTTGTTAGCTTGAAATCATCTTATGGTCTGCTGTTTTACCTTGCGGAAAGTCCCAGTCCTCCATTAATACGGTACCTGCTGACCGACACTGGTTGCCTGTCAAGCAACATCTTGGTTTTAAACTTCTCATCCTCATTTCCAAATCCCTCCTAGCCCTCATTCCTCCCAATCTTTTCAATCACCTCTAGATCTACAACTGAGCTGTCTGTACGCTTCTAATTCTGGCTGTGTGTATACTCCAAATTTTAAAAGCTCCAATATTATTGGCAATGTCTTTTGATGACAAGAGTCCAACCTCTGGAACACATTCCTTGTACCTCGCCTTTCACTTTTAAGATGTCTTTTCTCCTTTATGATATATTTCTTTAATCAAATTTTTGGTTCACTTGAATTAATGTTTCTTTCTGTATTTAATTGTAATACTTTATTTAAAATACGTGGTTGGTCAGCTGAGTTGGTTGGATTGCTGGTTTGTAATGCAGAATGAAGCTAACAACACACATTCAATTTCTGCACCAGCTGAGGGTCACCACAAGACCACCCAACTTCTTAACCTCATCTCTCATCTTTGGGCATGGTGACCCTCACATTAATCTGAATACCAGTCATTTTTCTCTAATGAGAGAGCAGCTTATTGCCCCCTGGAACCATGGCAACTTTACTTTTTTTAAATGCTCCTGTAAATGCCTCAGGTGGTTTAAAACATTGAAGGTGTTGTATAATTATGTGTTTTGTCACTGTAAAATAAACATTGAAAGGAAAACTAATAAATTAAGTTTACTTAATTATTAGTTCCCTGTGTTCATGAAGCACATTAATTAATATTTCTTAATTCATAATGATAAATGTCACTAATAGAAGAAATTAACATAAGATTAGGAAAAACAACTACATTATTTATACATTCAAAACTTTGGAAGGAACAGGGTGAATAGATAATATTGCAGCTTCAAGTTTAACATGCTTGTTTCATTGCTGCTGAAAATTCATTAAAATGCTATTAATGCTCATAAGTAATATATCAACACCATAAAACACAAATAAGTATGTAGAATACAGGTAAAAAAAATTGGACTTCTGCACCTAATACTTAGACAACATTAAAAATTGGACTGCAGGCAAGAGTCCAATCGGTGACAATGCTAAGAGGTGACACATGTATGAGGTTTTTAAACTTCGGATGAGAAAATATTTATTGGTAATTGTTTTATTAATAATTTATTTTGTGTAATGTAATGTGGAAAGATTTATGATGTATGATATTTGTGCAGACATGTCTATTCATTCAAATAAGTGCAAATTTCTGTCTGCTGATGTAACCTGCTGGGTTCTATTCCAGCATTTGAATAAATATCAAAAGTTCTGTCGAAATGAAGTAGATTAGTATAAATTAAGTTAGCATGCTAGTAGACCAAGTTTAAGTGAAGTATCTAGAGGAAGTAGAATTAGACATGCCTAACCCCACCCCCACCATGTATTCCAGTAAATAACAGAAAGCAGTAACACAGTAAATCTGAGGAAAAAAACTCTTCTAACATTTATATTGTTTGTGTAGTATCATATTAAAAAGGGTCTCAGTTTTTAAAATTGTGTTTGTCCCATTCTGAATATTTTAGACTGAATAATTATACAACAAAACATGCTATAAATTGCTTTCCAAGTCATCTGACAAAATGAGCATAAATTATGAATGAGTCAGTTCAATTGGATACTTTTATTTTAAATTATCATGAAACATTTGTGGTGGCAGAAGAAAACAACTGCTATTCTTTGAAATCTTGAAGAGTGTACATGATTCTGGTTACTCAATTTTCTTTTGGATAATAGAAATTTACACAGGGGCATGACTAATTCTATTTCCTGTAAATACTTCATTTAAACACAGTCTACTTATTCATTTAGCTTGCTAACTGAATTTATATTAATCTTCTTCATTAAGATTGAACTTCTGATATTTGTTCAAATGCTGGAATAGAATTCAGCAAACTGCATCTTTCTCAAAGCAATACATTTCTGACTAATGTTAATTTGGTGTTTTAACATGTAAGTTTTTTTTGTGGAGACATACCATTAAAATGTTGTAGTTTATTATGCGTAGATGTTACCAATATTAATTTCTCAAGGAGGTGAGTGGTAACTTTGTTCAGACTTTGAATTTTGACTAATATTCAAACATGTAAGTTGTCAGGAAACATTTTCATCATGATTTCTGCATTCCATTTGAATCTATTCTGACCCATTTGCAGTATTAGCAAATTAAACATTGGATTCACAATTTAAAACAATTAGCAAAAATTGGATCAGTGATTATACTTAGAAGTTATTTACGATAAAGAACCTATAAGAATCCAAGGTATCAACTCCTCATACTTCATTGACGCATAATCAGTTTCTACCTTTGCAGTCTACAAACTTTTTTAAGATTTTCTAATCCTCTTCTGACCAAAGTGGTTAAAAATTTTATTGACATTGTTTTCTAAAGTAGTAGTAGTAGTACTGTCAGGCCATTTATTTTGATGTTATCCCTCAGAACAAGTCCATTTTCAAACCTAGATTAGTTCAGAATAACAATTATGAATATAAGTATCCCAGTTCATTTATGTTGTCCTTTTTCTAATGGAAACTAGTTCATTAAACTTGCAGATATGAATGGTATTTGTAACTCAACGTCTGGAATAGCTATCTTATACAACACCATAAATTGTTCGAAGCATGACTCTAATAATTCACAAGTTTTACTGAATTTGTGATGTGTAATCATCAAGCATTTTGTTTTCTAAGTATGCTTTCATGAATATCAAGCAAATAATAGGTTCTGCCTTGAGAAGCAGACAGTTTCTGGAGAGAATAAAGTATATGAAAGACAGACAAAAAGTGTTTGCATAACAGAAAATGATAGAAATAAACAGCAGCTCTACCAACACTTATTTGTTTGTGTAATGCCTTTGTCAGGACAAGATCTATGCTCAAAACATTTTTCTTCATTTCCTTACAGATGCTAATTGATCTGTTGTGCATTTGTATATGCTCAGTACTTAGATCATGTTTCTAGCGCTTTCAGTTTTTTTTGTTTTTACTTGTACCATTGATGGTAATATTTGAGATGAATAATTGCATGCAGAGAGCATGCCTAGTTGGATCACTAATGAGCTAGATTACTTCCATGCAACAACAAAGAGTGGTAAAAGACCCTTTTGTTGAATGGACTAAATAGACATGTTAAGTAAAATTGTGGAATAGAGGTGACATTTCAATATTTCAGAATTATTTATAATATTTAGAGCTAGGAAATGATTGGTGACTGTGATATTTACAATGTAATGTTCATTTTAAAAATCTAAAATAGCCATTTGTCCATTACAGTACAACATAAACATTATTATCTGCATAAATCAGGTTGTTATACTCTACTTTGTTTATTTTTTAACATTCTTGTGTTGTCCACATCCTGTGATTTTCTTGGCAACATAACTTAAAAGTCAAGTTTGTAATCCAATCTCAAAATAAGGAGTATTATGCCTTCTATCTCAATAGCTTTGCTTTCAAGAGTCATAAATGCTGTTAATCTACCTGTAAAATTTTGAGTAACCAGATGTATGTTAATTCTGTAAAAGCAGGATCAAGCAAAGTATTGTCACATACAAGTGTAAACATGTCGATTGACACACTGACTAATATCAAAGGACATAAGCTGAGCTTTGCTGCAGGTTTTTAACCTTTAATCCCCATGTGAGTCCACACATTATAATTAAAGTCCTTTAATACCTCAGATTTACAATCTTCCTTGGGAAAAGGATGTCCTTTCAGGTCTAATCTTAGCTGAAGCTAGAACTTAATGAAACTGAACACGACCTTGTATCGTCTTAGATGCTTATCAGAAAGGAAGTCTTGTTTAAAATGGGTTGCTGTACTTTCATGATGCTGCTATCAGATAATCAAATGTGTTTACTGGCTAACTTAATCAAGTGTATTCTTTTGAAAATGAAACCATTCCAATTTTGTTTCAACAAAACTTTCTTTGAAATTATTGCGTTTACCAATGCCATTCAGAATGCATGATTAAAAGATTGGATAATCTATTTCGGCCTCACCGAGGTCTCCAGCATCACAGGTGCCAGTCTACAGCTAATCCGCTCCGCTGATATCAAGAAATGGTTGAAGGGACAAGATAGTGTAAAGTATTTGGGCACTAACAGTATGCTGACAATAGTATTGAAATCTCATGCTTTGGAATCAGTTGTGTCCTTGGCCAAGTTGTTCCAGCATAGCTATAACACTGGCATCCACCCAACAATGTAGAAAAATGCCCAGGTATGTCCTACACACAAAAATAAAACAATAAAATAAATTCCAACATGGCCAATTCCCACCCATCAGTCATCGTGAGCAAAATGATGGAAGGGGCCATTGATAATGTTATCAAATGGAACTTGCCCAGCAATAAACTGTTCACTGATGTGCCATTTGGGTTCTGCCATGGCCATTCAGCTTTTAGTATTTATTATGCTGATAACAGGATGCAAAATGGATAGTGTACATGAAGATGGTGCACAGAGAGAAAGAGTGAGGGAGAGAAAAAGGAAAAGCAAACAAAGAGATCACTAATGAAAAGGTGTGAGAGAGGTACATTCTGGATGGAATGCTAATGAGGTATAAATGGTTGAAACAGTTTGGTTGTCCCAAGACAAGCATACAAAACAGGACTTAGGGTTGTGGGATTAGGTAAGAAGTATGCAGGATGATTTCATATTCTGAATTTGTTAAGCTCAGTGATGAGACCCGAAGCATATAAAGTACCTCAGCAGAAAATGATGTATTTTCCCTCCAGTTTGTGTTGAGCCTCACTGGGGGACTGCAGCAGCCCGTTGAAAGAAATATTGCCTTGATAACATGATGGGGTGTTGAAAGTGGTAGGCAACTGGAAGCTCAGAGTCATTCTATGGATAGAGCTAGATGTTTGGCAAAGTGGTCACCTACTCTACGTTTGTCTCCCCATTGCAGAGGAGATCAGATTGTCAGCAATGTATACATCAGACCAGATTTAATGAGATGCAGGTAAATCATTGCTGCACCTGGAAGATTTGTCTGGGGCGTTGGATAGTTAGGAAGGATGAAGTAAATGGGCAGGTTTCCCACCTTCTGTGATTGTATGGTAAATTGCCTTAGGGATGCAGGAATGTGTTGGGAGTGGGGGAGGAATTAATCGCAGAGGGAACGGTCCCTGTTCACAAGAGAGAGAAGTGGAATATGTGTTTCGTAGTGGCATCCTGCTAGACCTGGAGGAAATGATGATTTATGATCTTCTGGATATGGAGGCTGATAGAATGGAAAGTGAGAATCGGGGGGCTCTATCTTTGTTGTGAGAGGGAAAGGAGTGAGTCAGGAAACGAGTCAGATTTGCCAAGTGCCCTGTCAACCAAGGTGGTGGGAATCCTTGATTGAGGAAGAAGGTGGATTTTTCTAAGGATGCCTGTGTAAGTTAGCATCATGAGAACACATAAAGCAGAGATGAAAAAACTGGGAGAATGGAATGGATGCTGATGGGAAACAGGTTATGAGGACATACAGTCAAGGTAACTGTGGGAGTTGGTAGTTTGCAATGGATATCGGTGGCTAGTTTATCCCAAAAATAGCAGAAAGACTTTCTAATCACTGAATCAGACCTGACACAATATTATGGTTTGGTTATTGGAAGACTCAAGACAGCGTCCCAGGCCTCATCATCTTTGGCTGATCTTTCCTTCTATTATAGAAGGAAAAATATTTGCTGATGATAGCACAATATTCAGCAGCATTTGTGACTCTGCTGACAATGAAGCAATGTTTGTCCATAACTAGCAAGATCTGGACAACATCATGCTTGGGCAAGGAACATTCATGACACACAAGTGTCAGATAATAACCATCTCCAAAAAGAGAAAATCTAATCATTTCCCCTTGTCATTCAATGGCGATGTCATTGCTGAATCCCCTGCTATCAATATACTATATTTAATCAGATACTGATTTGGACCAGCCATATAAAAACTGTTGCTACAATGTAGGTCAGAGGTTAGTAACTCTGATGCAAGAACTCTTCTGGCTCCCTAAAGCTTCACAGTGCAAAAGTCAGAAGTGTCACTTGCTGGGATGCAAGCAGTTTCATCAACACCCAAGAAGGTAAAACTTGAATTCAATAAAAATCTGGGAGTGAGATTCTAATGATGACCATGAAACCGTTGCCGATTGTGGGAAACGTCCACCTTGTTCATTAATATCTTTTAGGAAAGAAATCTGCCATTCTTACCTGGTCTGGTCTTTATGTGTGACCCGACACCCACAACAATGTGGTTGATTTTTGTGACATACTATGGCTGTAAGAAGTGTATTTTGTCCTTTCTTTTTTGAAGAGAGGTTTTGAGCCATAGGTGCCAACTGTTTCATCCAAACCAATAAAATAAAAAGCTTGTGAGGCCTTGAGTCTTTTTTTTAAAGTTGGAACAAGAGAAGCAGCATGAATGGGTGCAGTCAGACTCCCAAAGAACAATGGTTTTAGTTGAGCTTTTAGTAGATGTTGGGGTTTTAAAGTTGGTTATGGAAGCTACCATACCTCTCTCTCTACCAAAATTTTCTCTTGGTGTTCTTTCCTCCTGGACTGGAGAAACCTCGCATATGAGACAATCTATTTTATTGAATATGCCTTTCCTGTGGATTTGTTTATGGGCCATTGCTATATTGGAACAGTTATTGTTTAGCAGTTAAATAATCTATTATTCTGTTAAGTTTTTAAAAGAGTTAAAGTTATACCAATTCTTCTTTCTATTGTTTGTATTTTAACTGTAGAGTAAGAATACAGTGTGGTTTGCTTAATGTCCAGTATTGTTACCAATCAAATTACAATTGGAACTCAGCATCTTACATTCACCTTTAAATAAGATGAAAGTTAGAGTCTAGGCTATTTTCTTTGGTGTATTTTGCAGAGGGTGTGGTCTGGTCCTTAACCCTCTCAACTGAGCAATTAGACTATAAACTACTGGTTTGGCCAGTGTGATACCCACATCCCGTGAATGACTATAAAGAAGCTTGACACAATCCAGGATGAATCAGTCCACTTTGTCTGGTATTAATCCATCACCTTCAACAGTCATTCCTTCTGCCGCTGGTGCACTGAAGCAGCAATGTGTGCCATATGCAAGTTGCACTGCAGCAAATCACCAAGATTTCTTTGATTACACCTTCCAAACAGAAAAACTCTACCACCTAGAAGCAGAAGGGCAGCAGATGCCAAGGACACCACACCAATCCACACAGCACAAGAACTTGGAATGATATTGCTGTTCCTTCACTGTTACGGGGCCCAAATGATGGAACGCATTTCCTTACTGCTCTGTGGATGCATCTAAAATGCATGGATAGTGCTGGTTCAAGAAGAAGTTTCACCACCAGACTCTAGAGAGCAATTAGGATTCAACAATAAACACTGTCTTGGATAGTGATCATGTACAAATTAAAAATAATAGAATAAGTCAATCATTTTCTGTCAGATTTACAATAATGCTACCCTGAAACTAAACAGTATGCAGTACGCATGATCCATTCAAGGACACTGCCCTGCTTTACCAAGTTCCACTCCTGTGAAGAAATACTCTGCCTAATCCTTCAGTCATTTATCAAGACAACTATGCGAAGAAAGAATTTCAATGCATAAATTAGATCTTTGTAATCCATTAATTAATTTTTATGGGAATTTCCTCAGAGGTCTGATGTCTTTCTCACTTGCAGAATAATTGTGATGTTCCACTGTTGTTCGTTGTAAATCTTCGAGCTCCACTACTTCCAAAAGATCATCTGTATGTATCTTTATATATAATCTAATTACTTGTGGATCAAATAAAGCAGAAAACAAATTCAGAATATTTTACAAACTTGTACAAATTAGCTAGCGAGTCATCTGTACTTCATTTAGCCCAAAGACAAGATCTTTTTAATGTTTACATAACTTTTCCCATGGGATAAGCATAATGGCTGAGGCAGTTCTAACTGTTCGGCTATTATGTAATTACATGTTCTGTATGAAATACTTAATAAACAGACATTTGGAATGTTAATTTCATTACATTAGGCCACCCATTGTGATCAAGCAGTCCAGTAATTAAATGTAATTGCATATAATGATGCATCACACACAAACAAGGTACTTACCCCAAAGTACAGGTGAATAAAATAAATTACAAGCCAGCTTTAAGTAATTACTATGCATGTAATGACGATATCATTTTCATTTTATTTACTTTGAAATCTGGACTGAAATGGAAGGGACCGCTTTAAACAAAGGGCTTTGGAAGGAGCTGCTGCACTTTTAAAAACAGGTTATCAGAACTCATTGTGAGTTGTTTTTACATTGTTGCTTTTTTTTTCAACCAGTAGGGGAAGATTTTTGAGATCCGACAATACCACCATCAATATCTGTTCAAAGCAAGCATTGCCTAGAGACAGACTGCTGATTGGATTTTCAATTAAGTCCAATTGGGTGATCCAAGAGATATCACCATAACACAGCTCTTTGGCTACTCCAGAGGTGGACAGCTTATGTATTAATCATACAGAAGCAGGTAGTTGCCAGTTTCTGAGAGACAGCATCTCTCTTTTCCCCTCTCTGGAGTGAAATAACCATAACCTGAAACAGAGGAGAAATTAAGGACTGCAGATCAGAGTCGAAGAGTCTGGTGCTAGAAAAGCACAGCCGGTCAAGCAGCATCCAAGAAGCAGGAGAATCGATGTCTCAAGCATAAGCCCTCCATCCTGATGAAGGACTTATGCTCGAAACGTTGATTCTCCTGCTCCTTGGACGCTGCCTGACCGGCTGTGCTTTTCCAACACCACATAACCTGAAACATAGCTAAGTATAAAGATCTGAGATCAGAATGGCTGGAGAAGCAAAAAGAATACCTCACTGAATCCTATGGACTGGTGCTATTGAGTGTATTCTGTCAATATTTTTTTCCTCCAACCATAGTCTGTGTCTATGTTTGTTAGTCTGTGTCTGACTGTGTGTAGAAGTTAGCATTTCCACCAAGAGTTAGGTATTGATAATGTACATTTTTGTTGATCTATGATTAGAATTGATTTATTTGTAATAAATAGTAGTTCATGTTAAGTACAGGAATCTGGCCAAATTTTTTTTTTGTTAACCTGAGTCCATTAGACGTTGTGGCAGAGGCTAACAATCATTAAGGAATATGCCTTCTAGACTTTGATAGTTTATTTTGTATATTTACAGCCCATTGAAAGATATAGCAGGCTCATGTGCAGAAACTTTAATCAGATGATAAACCTGTGCCCACCCACTCTGTGCCACTTTCAATCAAACTTGGTTTTCTTAAATTCATATATGAAGATAACTAAAGGTAGAATACCTAGAAATGTTTCCATGTTTTGAATCCTGTCTCTCAGGTAAGCTTAATCCAGTTATTTTGCTATAAGGTTTAGTCTGTTATGTATTATCTCTCATTTCTCCCTACAACAGATTGACATGCTTTCAGCAGTCTCAGCTCCTAACTGAGAATTCCTTCCTTAAGTTGTCAGCTTCACAAGTGTATTTTCTTTCTTTAAAATCCATCCAATTGACCAAAGTTTTGAGTACCCTTTCCAAAGTTTATGTGTGGACTCTGATGCTACCTCTGTGGGATATTTTGAAGCACTTTGCAGTCAAATTTATGACAGCTGAAGAGAGTTCATGACTTGTTTGAAAATCTATATTTGCTGTTTAAATGTAAAAATTAAATTTGCTGAATTAAAACATGGTCAATCACTGTTCAAATGATGCAAATTGAGCATAATTGGAAGGTTCTAATGTATAGTTTCTAGGACAGGACACAGGCATCATCATCCTGGAATGTCACAGCTATATATTGTATGGATACTGTAGATCAGTAGATGGGATGTCTCCCTTACCTCTCCACCCCACAACCCAGCCAATTCTGAAGAAAGGGAAGCTAGTAACGCTCATTATGCCTAAACTAGTTCTAATAGGTATCGTACAAACAAACAATGGTCCTTGCTAGAGAGGCAGAAGCCAATTGTTACATAGAACCTACCTTGGTGATGGAATACTCCATTCTTGCCTGGATAAGTGCAGCCCAAACAACACTCAAGAAGCTTGAGACTATCCAGGACAAAGCAGCCGGCTTGATTGACATTGCATCCACAAGCATCCAGTGCCTCCACTGCTGACACTCAGTAGCAGTAGTGTGTACAAGATGCTTTGCAGAAATTCACCAAAGATCCTCAGATAGCACCTTCCAAACCCACGATCACTTCCACCTGCAGCAGACATATACCACCTCCTTCAAGTTCCCCTCCAAGTCACTCACCATCCTGACTTGGAAATGCATTGGCGCTCCATCAGTGTTGCTGGGTCAAAGTCCTGGAATTACTTCCCTAGTGGCATTGTAGGTCAATGAATAGCAGGTTCAAGAAGGCAGCTCACCATCACCTTCTCAAGGCCAACGAGGGATGGGCAATAAAGGCTGGCTAGCCAACGATGCCCACATTCCACAAAATGAGTAAATTTTAAAAATGAAATAGATACATCCAGGAACCCTAACACGTGACCAAAACTGGTGATCTTTTAAGGAAAGTTTTATTTTGACATCTAGATTGCCTTGCTTTCGGCTGGTAAGAAGCAATTTGCTATTAACATCAGTTAGCTCAGAATCTAAGGTATGCCGACATCGTGGTGAGATTCCAGGCTGAGCTAAGCTTGCCTGAAGTCTCAACCTGTTCAAAACCTAGTGATCCAGAAGAAATAGTATCTTGGCTAGAAAGTGGATGGACCTTTTAGTGCTACACCATCTACAGTTATGAACAAAGAATTCTTCCACAAAATTCTGCTTCAGACACCTGCACCCATCTGCATCCATGTTCCTACACAAAAACCTTCACCAGACACTGATTTTCTGGACTCATGAATTAATGACTATTTCACTGACTTATAAATTAATCTTAACTTAAAAAAGACAATTGTTCTCAGGTTGTGAACACTTAATTGCCTAGTGATGATTTGGCGATGCCGGTGTTGGACTGAGGTGTACAAAGTTAAAAATCACACAACACCAGGTTATAGTCCAACAGGTTCATTTAGAAACACTAGCTTTTGGAGCGCCGCTCCTTCATCAGGTGGTTGGGAGCAGCGCTCCGAAAGTGAGTGCTTTCAAATAAACTTGTTGGACTATAACCTGGTGTTGTGTGATTTTTTAACTAATTGCCTAGTGGGCAGTTAAGAGTCAACCACATTGCTTGGAGTCTGAAGTTACATGTAGGCCAGACCATGTAAGGATGGAAGATTTTCTTACCTAAAGGTAATTAGTGGACCAGATCAGATTTTATGACAATCGACTATGGTTGCCATTAGGCCAGCTGTTTCATTCCAATTTTATTGAATTCAAATTTCATTATAGGCTGTGGTGAAATTGGAGCCCATTTTCTCAGAACATTTGCCTAGCGTTCTTGATTGCTAGGCAAGTGACATTACAACTACGGTGTATATGATAGACTCCCCCGATTTGTAACTAGTTTCCTTTTATTCTTTTCTATTATTCCTTGTATGCTTGAGTGCATATGTATATTGGCAATCATACTCCACATAAATAACTTCCATTTCAAATCCTGTGCATTTGTTACAGTCATTTACAGTCATGGACTTCACAAAGAAAAAGTTTATGGGAAACATGGAACCGACCATTTCAAAAGGAGAAAGTAATATGTTTTTTTTTAACAGATGTAAGAGAAGAAAAGTAAGATAATCCAGTTCACCTCTCCCTTTTGACCATAATATCTACATTAAAGATGCTTAATACATGCAAATTAGTTTTTTTGACTTCATAAAATGAACATGATTATACAGAGATATTACACTTAGTGATAAATTATGAGAAAAGTTCTTTTTACACATCTAACTTATTTCTTTTTAAAGTTTAGAACATTAAGGCAACTATCAATGTGTGGAAATATAAAGCATAAAGGAATATTGATGCACTGAATCAAATTAAATGTTATCATCATAACTAATGATGCTTCTCACTTTGCCAAGACACTATGTACAACATCTGCATTGCTTAACATTGATCACAATAGCTTCAAGCATAGGAAAAATAAACAAACACCCATATGAATGTGTAGTTTCTTTGTTTCTTGGTATGGGGGATTTCTTTTATTGTCAAATCCAAACGAAAAATGACCAAGTGATTAGTTACAATAGATTCCATATGCTGTCATTTTATTATTTCAGTTTTTCCCAGGGAAGAGATCCATTCAACTTAATTTCACAATATGTTCTCTGTAATATGTGAGTTAGGTCACTCCTTACATTTTCTCTGTGACATTTTTACTAAAAAACATTTAAACTGTGCCAAAAGTTTCCAAATATTTCTGCAAGTTAAGCACAAAGAAATCTTTTTATCTGAAAACACTACAAAAAGACTGAACCATTTGGAAAAATAGGAAAAAAAGTCACAACTAACATTCATTCTTTTCATCAGATAATACTATAGCAGAGCAGAGAAAGATATTTGTTATTTTCTCAAATTTTCCCACATCCAGCATGTACTGTGCTTTCTCCTCTGTGGAAAACAGTTTCACTCGCAAGTGTACTCCTCACACGTCAATATGTTTTTCTCATCTTATTTTCTGAAGGCTTTGGCCATTTACTGACATATATTTCCTTTAGTACTGGAAAGGATTTGAGCTTATTATTATTCACGTATGTACCCAAACAGTGAGTATTCATAGGATACTTATTGTGGGAGTTTGTCTCTCTGTAACCTCCTGTAGGTGTAACCGAATAGTGTAAAGGCTGTGTCATTTTACTTTGGTGTTTTTCAAAACTATGGACTAAAATGAGAAGAAATTATATTTAAACAAGTGTTTGAAGGTGTCTACAATTTCAAAAGTAAGTAACCAGAGCATTGTAAACAACTGTTTGAACAAACAGCAATTGAAATTCAGATTGGAGACAATTTAGAGTTAATGGTGTGTACTGATGCATCTTTTGTCAGTAACAAAATGCTGATAGATCTGTGGACCTTTTGCTTGCCAACAACTCTGTCATTGGTTCTCGGGTAGCTGAGCAGCTTTGAATTTGAAACAACTTACAGACACTGAGAGAGAAGAAGAGAAGTGTTCAGATCTTGTCTTAGTCCAGAAGCTGCCTGTTCTCTGCACTCAAAAACTCTGTTTAAACTTGAAGAAAACCAATTCATTTTCCTGTAGCAGTTGCTGTAGGCTGTGGCTTTTGAATTTATAAATCAGAGATATTTTCCAAGTAAATCTGTTGCTCTGTGCTTCTTAGAAACACATGGAAGCATCCAGAGAAAGCTCCAAACAATAAGAGGTCTAGCCAACTGAAGAAGGATCATCTTAGCTTTGGAACTGGGAAGCAAAGACTCCTGAGTGATTTTCCAGTTTTTCTACCTTTGCCAATAATCTATTTTCTTTATTTTTTTGTCCATGTTTAAGGGTGAGTTCATTTGGGAATTAGAGTTTTAATTCGTAGTGTATTATGCCAGTGGTTGATATCTGATTACCTGTACCTGTTTTCTAATTACTTATAATAACTAATACTTTTTGATTAGTACAGAAATCTAGTCTGTGGTTTCTTTCAATCTTAGTCTAAAGTCAGGTAAATTGGGGCACTGTACATACCTTTTCAAAAAAAAAGTTAACATTTGGTAATACTTCAGAAATTGTGAAGTTCGATTCACAATGTGCTACCCCATGAGGCTTAACAATAGTGACAAGTAGGAATTCTGTTATTTTTTTCCGAATCCAATCCAAAGCTACGTAAGTCAATTGTTTCACCTACCACCTATCACCTATCACCTACCACCTACTACCACCTCTTTAACAGCTGGGCTAACTAAACATAGCCCATATAACAAAATCTAAAGTCTGTTGTCAACATGCGATCAGTTTATCATGAAACCAAAAAAAAAGTACAGCAGAGAAGAATGTCATTGATTTCATGGTTCTTTTAAATTTGAATAAAGTTAGCTTCACTTCCCCACTCTTGCCCAATGTCTGTACATTTTTGTTCTCATTCAAGCATATATCCAACTCCCTTTGAAAGGCTATTTTTGAAACTGCTTCCAATATTCTATCAAACAAAGCATTCCAAATCTCAATCACTTATTGCTGGAAGGCATTTATTTTCATGTCAACTTTAGTTATGAACACACAAGCTTATGAATTAGGCTCCTTGAGCTTGCTCCATCTTTAAATAAAATTATGGTTGATCTGATTGTGGCCTCTCATTTCCTGCCTATCTCCTGTATTCTCTAAGTCCCTTTTCAGTCAAGAATATATCCAACTCAGCCTCAAAAATATTCAATGACCATTGATTCAGTGCTTCCAAGGGAACAAAAGTGCACAGATTAATGACCCTCTGAATGAAAAAATAAATTCTGCATTTCTATCTTAATGGGAGACTCCTTACTTTTTATATTGTGCCCCTGGGTCTGGTCTCTCAATAAATTTCTTTTTAACATCCATTCTATCAAAGCCCCTCAGAGCCGTGCATATTTCAATAAGATCACCTTTCATTCTTCTGAACTCCAATTGGTACAACCTGTCCAGTCTTTCCTTGTGAGAAATCCCTTCATTCAAGGAATTTGTTGAATGAATCTTACCTGTTCTGCTTTATTGCAATTATGTCTCTCCTTACATAAAGAGACAGATATTGTACCCAACAGAAATTATCATGTGAACCAAATTCCTAACTACACATTGTGTCTATATCTCACTCTTCTCCATGCACCTCTTTACTCAAGCAAATCCAAAGAACTGACTCACAGTCTGGCTATGCTGTAAAGATAGAGAAAAGGTGATCCTAGATCTAAATGTGCTAATTACACAAATCCTGAAAGAACATCAGAAGGCATTCCTATATTGAATGGGTTTCTTTGAAAAGAAAGAAAATAATTGGTTTAATCCATCAAGGTATATGTCTTAAATCAATGGGACAGTAATTCAAAGTAAGAAAAGCTGGATGTGGCATATAAAACCCACCCAGTAAGAACACCACCATATTGGTGTAGTTGTGGAGTTATATGATACAGCATGTGTTTTACAGAAAAAGTGGTAATACGGGAAAGGCAGTAACAATTATGTCTGAGAAAGATCAACAGGCTGTAATGTCACAAAATTTCTAGCCTGTTTCATTTCAGGTCCACTAAAACATCAAAATGACTTTGGTAATAGGACTGTAAGAAAATTACTTTGTGGACTACAGCAAGCCCATCTCTTGAAGAAAGTCCTCCAAGAATTACATACGGCTTTAGTTGCTGAACTTCCCTAAACTGCACTTCAGAAGTGAAGAAGGCCTACAAAGTAATTACTTCAAATTAAAAAAAACAATTATATAAATTATGATTTTTGTATGATATGTAAAAGAGCACTATTTTTGCCACCTGTACCTTCCTTGAGTGTATTTATGTGTGAATGTATGCAGAGCAATTGAGTTTGTGTTAATTGCTTAAGTAAACAATCATCTGCTTTGTTGAACCTACAAGAAGTTCACTCCAAAATGGTCCATACTGTTAAAAATACACACACATTTCAACTCAGAAATTCACTGATTATGAACAATTGTGATAAGAAAAGGATTTCAGCAATTCTCGATCACACTATCTTCAACACACCAGTTAAGGGAAGGCAGCAGTTTTGAGAATTAAAATCTGCAATCTAACCATACAGCAAGAAATTCTCAAGAAATTTGTATAATGTTTTCTTTCTGATTTTTAACACTGTATGTTGAGAAGGTTAGATAATGGTGTTAGGTACTATGAAAGAAGCACCTAAACATTTTACAAACTTCAGCTAATTCTGACCCTCTCAGTCTTTATACTACAGCTTTCTCCATACCTTTGCTCCATCTACCTCAGATTTTTTTGGAAGGTTAAGGAGTCTCAAAAAGCAGCAGGTGAAGCAGTAGAAATATTGGCCCAGTTCAGCACTAAAAGGATGCTGCCAGCAAACCAAAATTGTGATTTGCCTATCACAGAAATCTGATATATGAATGTCAGTGCCAGTGTGATGCTAGGTATGTAAGTCATACATCCTAATGACTGGTGGATCATATGAAATAGATAAAGTACTGACTATACCCAACCAGCACATGCCTGAACACTCAAAGCACAATGTGATTCTGTGATTGGACAGCATTTGTTTAATATTCTTGTTATGCAATCAACTAATTTAGGATTGTCAGTCATGGTCACAACATGATACACTTGCACAGACTGGAGTTAAACATGTTACTTACTCAAGGCTCTATTCTTTGCAGACAGGAAAAGAAACACGTACACACACTGCATACATTCCAACTCAACAAAACAGGAAACAGCCATTCTTTGATTCATTCCTCAGGACAATTTTTGACCAATCAGAGTCAATCTGCCAGGCTTAAAATTGAAACAAATATGAGCAATAAATTGTCAGTCATGATCTAAATGGTGCCGTCTCCATAGAAGCCAGAGAGTGGTGGGCCTATGGAATTCATTGCCACAGAGTGCAGTGGAGGCTGGGACGCTAAATGTCTTCAAGGCAGAAATTGATAAATTCTTAATGTCACAAGGAATTAAGGGCTACGGGGAGAATGCGGGTAAGTGGAGTTGAAATGCCCATCAGCCATGATTGAATGGCGGAGTGGACTCGATGGGCCAAATGGCCTTACTTCCGCTCCTATGTCTTATGGTCTTAAATGCCTTTACCCCCAATCAAAATCAATCAGCACTGTCTTCCCATACAGAGTAAATGTTGGTTTCTGCTTACCTCGGTATTTCTTGCGAATTGTCCTTTTGAATGCTAAAAGAAAAGATTTGACAGAATTATAGAATCCCAACAGTGTGGAAGCAGACCATTCAGTCCATCGAGTCCACACCGACCCTCCAAAGAGCATCCCACCCACTCCCCTACCTTTTCTCTGTAACTCTGCATTTCCCATTGCTAATCCACCTAATCTACACAACCCTGGACATTATGGGCAATTTATCATGGCCAATCCATCTAACCTGCACATCTTTGGATGGTGGGAGGAAACTGGAGCACCCAGAGGAAACCCATGCAGACATGGGGAGATTATGCAAACTCCATACAGCCCAAGGGTGGAATCAAGCCATTGAGCTACTATGCTGCACTGCAGAATCTTTTTTCAGCATTACTCAATTTAATGCAGTCAAAAATTAATGCTTGTTTACCTGATAATCCCTTAGTTAAATTATAGTAAAGCGTGAGGTTAATAAACCAGAGAAATAATTGTTTGCATTTTTTGATATTCTCTAATTTTATTTATCATCGTTGTTTAGGGTGATGTTCTCTACCAATCACATTAACGTTGAAAACAATGCTTGTATTGGCTTTGTCTTTTTTTTAGAAAGTGTCAAGTGATGCTTTTTGCACGTGATGCTTAAAATTGTCTCAAACATTTCAACTGCTGAATTGTAAATAAAAGACTTCTGATTTGATATGCCTGAATAAGATATCTAAATGGTTGCTTGTTTTACTCATTGTGATTCAGACTATTTGGCAGCATATATGAGAACACTGTCAGACAGAAGAAAGAATGGCATCTCTTTCAGGCAGAAGAAATGTTGGCATCTGTTCACTGCACAGACAAATTTTCAAAGTACAAAAGAGAGTTCATATACTTCATGCTGTTTTTGAGGAAGAGCAAATGCATTGCCGCTACCAGCTAAATGTCAAATGGATATAGTTTTCAATTCTTAAATTGTTCATGCAGATTTCTCATGGAGCAGGCATGTCTTACCAGAAACTTAATTTGCTATCTTTTTTATGAAACAAGCAAGGCGAGTATGTGTAAAAGAAAGATACAATTGAAATCTCAGCTGTAAGAAATACTTGCCAAGAATTGATCATTGCAATGGAGAGCTAATTGAACTAATTTTAATTTTTCAAAACTGTCCACCAACTTAATCTAGAAACTTACACTTTTTTGTGCATTTGTATTTAAGAAATGCAAAACTCGGCTCTGAGCTAAGTTGACTTAGATGTTTAATAATGAATCTGTGGTGTCATCAAAAAAAAAGAATGTGACCAGGCATTGTGTCATGCATGACTTGATGAAGAAACAAATGGCTCTGGTTTAATGAGTATAAATCTGATGGCAAATCATATTTAAGCCTGATTGAAGTTTGTTGACAATAATTTTATTCTGGCAGGCTATCTAATGGCATCTGCTGTTTCTTAGGCTTAAACTTACATGATTAACTTTTAATTTATTTCTTGCCAATTTTTTTTCAAGTGTGAGCTGATAATGGCATATTGAAAGAAACAAGAAATTTCAAAACAATTGAATAGGACAAAAATCTATGTTTCTTCTTAACAAATCCAACTGAAATATTTTAAGACTAGCAGCATAAGGGATAAGAAGAAAATATTAAATCAAAATGGGTTAATTCAATGCAAGATGTTGCTTTCACAATGCTATCAGCAGATAACTGCAACTTGGTAAACAATATCTGAATTAATAGTTTAACCTAAACATTTCTGAGTTATCATACTATTTGTGCATTAATGAAGGTGAACTGTGACAGCACATTCTGATCTTCTGAATTCTCAATTCCCACGAATGGTTTAGAACATAGCTTTGAGGAATTTATTTATTTAAAATATAACAAGGAATTTAAGTTTATGTAACATTATTTCAGTTTTCAAAGCTTTCCAGAGTTGTTTTAGCCAATCAATTATTGTTCCAGAGTTGTTTTAGCCAATTGATTCAATTCCCGCCTCAGGCGACTGTGTGGGGTTTGCACATTCTTCCCGTGTCTGTGTGGATTTTCTCCGGCTGCTCCAGTTTCCTCCCTCCCACAATCCAAAAATGTACAGGTTAGTTGAATTGGCCATGCTAAATTGCCGGTAGTGTTAGGCGCAGGGGTAAATGTAGGGGAATGGGTCTGGGTGGGTGCGCTTCGGCGGGTCGGTGCAGAATTGTTGGGCCGAAGGGCCTGTTTCCACGCTGTAAGTAATCTAAGTCATCTAAATCTAAGTCAACTCAGTTAAAAAGAATAGTATGCCTCAAGTGTTGCCCAGTGAAGTTGGAATCTGAGTGTTTTATATCCTTAGGTAACATGCAACATTCCTTTTAATTTTCTATATAGGCAATGTGGGCCTCTGAGACCAGTGCGTGGCAGTGACAGAAACTGGAAGTTAATGCTACAATTAGCATTCTGTCATTGACTGCTGTGTGTGAAACATTGGAATGGCTGCACACATGTGCAATCATGCAGCTTAGAGAGAACGTTGGTCACATGCTGTGTTACATGATAATAACATGAGCATGTCTCTTCAAGGTACACTTACATGCTGTGAGACGTCACACATCAACCTCCTTTATCCAAAAGAAAAGATCAGGATATAAAGTTTCTCAATTAAATTTCCATCATTGTACATAAGCACATGTAACGTATATCCTAGATTAATTGCACTGCAATTAGGAATTATTTGCTTTGCAAATCACTTGTTGTAATAAATTATGTTCACCTCTGTTTAGTAAAAATAAACAAAAGGCTTGTAAAAATATTGTTTTTCCTTCAGTATTCCTACTGTTCCCTCCCTATTGGCATTGTGAGTCTACCTAGACCAAAAGGGATTCAAGAAGACAGCTTATCACCACCTTCTCAGCATAAGTAGGGATGGACAATAAATGTTGCCCTAATCAGCAATGCCCACTATGAATAAATAAAGAAGAGAGGTACTTCTTTAAAATTGTCAGGCCATCCTGGATAATTATTTCATGCAACTTTTGTTGTTGTTCATCTTTAGCAGTTGCCCATTGCTGCCTCTGACCAAAGTTTAACATATCAATCTTGACAATGTCTTCAAGTCCAGTTAATGCAATTGCACCAGATGTCATGTCTTCTACTACAATGGGTGTGGCTTGAATCACATGAATTGTGACTGTGTACAGATTTGTAGTATCTGTTAGTCCTGCCACAGTGAACAGTTGGAATCTGCCAGATAAAAGACTTTGCAAAGCCAAAATGAGTTTGTGTATTGGTACTGCAGCCTGATTCTGCCAATCATAGGTTTGGTGATCTGTGTACACTGAGAAATGGTCTATTGTTAGGTTATACTATGGAGCACAACTTGTTGAATAAATGTCATTCAGGATGTGCAGTGCAAATACACTAGCATTAGCTTCTCTGCCAATTTTAGCTTTCAGAGTGTGTTGGCCTGCCTTTTCAGGCTGTGTAATGTTAAGAGTTGTAAAGGTCTGCTTGTCTATACTGTACTGTCAAATTAGTGAATGTGGTTATCAATATGGAAAGCATGGTCATCTTTGGAAATTTGCCTTTTGCTTGATTGAGTGTGCACTATATTGAAGATTTTCCAACACTTTTCTGACTGCTAGTGTTATGTTGTTGTAACATCTTGTAAAGTAATAGAGTCATATAACACAGAAACAGACCCTTCATTCCAATCAGTCCATGCAAACTACATTCTTAAACTAAACTAGTAGCACTTGCCTGCACTTGGCCCATTTCCTTCCAAACATTTCTTATTCATGTAATTATCCAATGTCTTTTAGACAGTATAATTATACCTGCATCCACTAGTTTGTCTGGAAGTTCATTCCACATATGAGTTACTCTCTAAGATTTGGAGATGCCGGTGTTGGACTGGGGTGTACAAAGTTAAAAGGTTGTGTGATTATTAACTCTATATATAGAAGTTGCCTCTCATGTCTTTCTTAAATCTTTCTCCTCTCACCTTAAAAATATACCCCATGGTCTTGAAATCCCCAACCCTAAGGAAACAAAACCTACCATTCACCTTATCGATACTCCTCATGATTTTATAAACATCTATAAGGTTACCCCTCAACTCCGATGCTCCAGTGAAAAAAATCCCAACCTATCCAGCCTCTCCTTATAACTCAAACACTCCATTCTTGGCAACATCCTGGTAAACCCTTTCTGAACCTTCACTAGCTTAATAATATCCTTGCTGGAAAAGCGCAGCAGGTCAGGCAGCATCTAGGGAACAGGAGAATCGACGTTTCGGGCATTAGCCCTTCTTCAGGAATGAGGGAAGTTGGTCCAACAGGCTAAGATAAAAGATAGGGAGGAGGGACTTGGGGGAGGGGCGTCGGAAATGTGATAGGTGGAAAGAGGTTAAGGTGAGGGTGATAGGTCAGACTGGGGTGGGGGCGGAGAGGTCGGGAAGAAGATTGCAGGTTAGGAAGGCGGTGCTGAATTTGATGGATTTGACTGAGACAGGCTGGGGAGAGGGGAAATGAGGAAACTGGTGAAACCCGAGTTCATCCCTTGTGGTTGGAGAGTTCCTAGCCG
>NC_057744.1:19103721-19110962 GCF_004010195.1 Chiloscyllium plagiosum
ACCCTGTCTCAGTCAAATCCATCGAATTCAGCACCGCCTTCCTAACCTGCAATCTTCTTCCCGACCTCTCCGCCCCCACCCCAGTCTGACCTATCACCCTCACCTTGACCTCTTTCCACCTATTACATTTCCGACGCCCCTCCCCCAAGTCCCTCCTCCCTATCTTTTATCTTAGCCTGTTGGACCAACTTCCCTCATTCCTGAAGAAGGGCTAATGCCCGAAACGTCGATTCTCCTGTTCCCTAGATGCTGCCTGACCTGCTGCGCTTTTCCAGCAACACATTTCCATCTCTGATCTCCAGCATCTGCAGACCTCACTTTCTCCTAATAATATCCTTCCTATAGTACGGCAACCAGAACTGAACACACAACTCCAGTAGAGGCCTCACCAATGTCCTGTACAATCTCAACTGGATGTCCCAACTCTTATATTCACAGATCTGAAGAATGAAGCAAGGGTGCTAAATACCTCCTTCACCACCCTGTCTGCATATGATACAAACTTCAAAGAATTATATACCGGAGCTTCTAGATCTCTGTTCTAGGACACTACCCAAGGCCCTACATTTAATTGTACAAGTCCTGCCCCTGTTTGTTCTACCAGAATACTTCACATTGCATTTTGGCAAACAAGAAGGGAAGAACTTACACACTCTTGTAGGTCACCTGTTTTGTTCTCGGGTGTGACTGACTTTTGGAATCAAATTTCCCTGCACATGCTTGCCCAAGGCCCCTATATGCATATACTTTACAGATGTGAAGATAATCAGGGCAGATTTCAGTGAAGTGCAACAACCAGTCCACTAGCCACCTCTTTTCAGAAATTTGGAATGGATAAGAAATGCTAACCTTGCCTGTAACTTCTGCATTCCAACAAATAATTTAAAAATCTAGGCATCAGTATAAGTTAATGTTAAATCAAATAAATACATATTAACCATTTTAAAAATCTTTTTACACTTGTTACACCATTCACAAATCTCCAATCTAAATATGGAGCCTTACTGACAAAATGAATGAAAATGCACAATAGAAAATTAGAAGTGTAACATTACATTTTAAAATACATATTACATTCTATAATGATTTTGCATCTGTTTTATATGTAAGCACTGTGAATTTTTACTTTTGTCTCTTTTAAAACTGTGGATTGCAAAAACAAAAAAAAATTTAAAAGAATAAGGATTTACCAAGACGGCTAAATAATTTTATAGTAACTGATTTGATATCTATTATAAACACCATTTATTGTGTCTTTTGGTGCAGATGATCAGGAGCCAAAAAGTTGTTTACAAGTAAAAGTAATTGATTCTAAGCTAACTGAGCAGATTAGAACCAGAAACAAGTTACAGAGACACAATCACAGAGAGAGAAAAAAACCCCAAGAATATGCTGCTGTTCTCCCTAGAAGTTGCCTTAGCGAGTTTGAGAAGATTTGTAGCTCAGGTTGAGATTCTAGATGTAGGTTTGCTTGCTGAGCTGGAAGGTTCGGTTTCAGACGTTTTGTCACCATGCAACGTAACATCATCAGTGAGCCTCCAGATGAAGCACTGGTGGAATGGCCTGCTTTTTGTTTATGTGTTTAGGTTTCCTCGGGATGGTGACATCATTTCCTGTGGTGATGTCATTTCCTGTTCTTTTTCTCAGGGGTGGTAAATGGGTTCCAAGTCAATATGTTTATTGATAGGATTCTGGTTGGAATGCCATGCTTCTAGGAATTCTCGCATGTGTCTCTGTTTGGCCTGTCTTAGGATGGATGTGTTGTTCCAGTCAAAGTGATGTCCTTCCTCATCAGTATGTAAAAATATCAGTGAGTGTGGATCATGTCTTTTTGTGGCCAGTTGATGTTTATGTATCCTGGTGGCTAGTTTTCTGCCTGTTTGTCCAATGTGGTGTTTGTTACAGTTCTTGCAAGGTATTTTGTAAATGACATTAGTTTTGCTTGTTGTACTGTGTGTACCTTAGCATTATTGTGACTCTAGTGGGTGCACCTTCTCCCCGTGTCTGCGTGGGTTTCCTCCGGGTGCTCCGGTTTCCTCCCACAGTCCAAAAATGTGCAGGTCAGGTGAATTGGCCATGCTAAAATTGCCCGTAGTGTTAGGTGCAGGGGTAAATGTAGGGGAATGGGTTTGGGTGGGTTGCGCTTCGGCGGGTCGGTGTGGACTTGTTGGGCCGAAGGGCCTGTTTCCACACAGTAAGTAATCTAATCTAATCTAATAACACAGAACAACAATAAAAGTGTTAGGTTAGTGAACTTGGGTTCTACAGCAGAAACCCAATATTTGCTTCAGTCCATAATCAGTCTATAAGCAAATAAATTAAATAGGCACAATAGTTTTTAAATACTCACTGATATCCTGACATTTTTACTTATTTCAAATTTCATAAATTGTATCTTCAGTACTGGGGTAATAGTTACTTGTCAAATAATTTAATCCTTGCATGGGTATACCTCGTGCTTTACAATTTAGTACTGTTTAGTTTTATTATGGAATTCAAAAAGTAACAAACCAAAGAGGAAACCTTACTTTGAAAGTCAGTTGAAGACAGCATTTAAACCAGAATTGTCATTTAGATGTGTCAGTGTTGGACAGGGTTGGACAAATTTAAAAATCATACAACACTAGGTTGTAGTCCAATAGGTTCATTTGGAATCACTAGCTTTTGAAGCACTGCTTCACAACCATCTGATGAAGAAGCAGCGCTTCAAAAACTTGTGATTCCGAATAAACCTGTCGGACTATAACCTGGTGTTGGGTGATTTTTAACTTCAACCAGAATCACTTGTCTGCAACTTGTTCATAATTATGGATTATCTTTTTAATGGAAATACTTAGCTCTCCACGAGGAAAGATTTTTTACATTTGCCATTTTTACTAGATAGTAAATGAGCTTACATTTTTAGAGCAATTATCTTTCAACTGGAAAATTGATTCTAGGAAATAAATACACCATATTTTCAATAGTTCTAAAGCATAGCATTGAGTAAATATTGTTCAAAGTCACATAATTTGAACCTTATTAAAAACATACTGTAAAGGTCAGCGAAAGAAAATGCACAAAACCACATAATTTAACAATGCAATGTGAAATTTAAAACCATGAAATTGATCAACACACAAGCTTTTCATACGAGACTCAGATGAATGTGCATCTGCTAAGAAGAGTCTGACAGCATCCTGTGAATGTTTTCCCAACTTTTAGCCTCTTTTTTACACAGGCCTGACTTTGTCTATTCTCTTCCTGAATGACATGGCACCAACTGGATCTTCGTGTTTGAGGGAGGTACAAATTGATCGAATTGTAAGACAGAAAATATCCCAGTTGGTTTCAAGTCTCCTTCTAGTGGCCTGTTAATGAAGATCTTAATACTTTGGACTGGCTGCTTTCCGAATAGCATGCAGTGCAATGAAAGAAGCATATATACTAGATGAGATAATATGCGGATTCCTTTTCTTGATCGATATTAGTGAACCAGTCAGGGTTCTTAATGACACTGCATAGGATTCACTGTTAATATCATTGGGATAACCAATAAATATTCTCTTGCCAACAGAACCCGTGTCTCAAGAGAATATGAAACAAATGCACTTCACCAACAGTGCACAGAAATCCGAAAACCGTCAAATCCAGTTATGACAATGGTCAAAATTATGGAGTTCAGGAGTTTAAATTCTCAACCTCTAGAGTTGTTGGTACAGAACTATAACCACGAATACCCTAAACAGGGTGAGAACAATATATATAAAAATTTTTAAAAACACGAAGGACTGTAGACACTGGAAATCAGAAACAAAACAGAAATTGCTGCAAAACCTCAGCAGATCTGGCACCATCTTCACTGTTTTGAAGAAGGGTCAATGGACCTGAAACATTAACTGTTTTTTCTCCACAAATGCCACTAGACCAGCTGATAAAAAATGGAAGTTGAATTCTTATCAGAATAGAGGTTAGCAAACTTGGCTACAAAACAAAAATCTCACTTGAGGGCTTGGATGATATTAAAAATGGTAAGACGACAATTTATGTCAGCTGTGCTTGGCATATAAAACCTCAAATCAGATTATGCCACTGAAATCCATTTTCCTTCTAGCTCTTATTCTACAGTGTATGTTCTAGTCTTTGCTCTTTTATATGATTACAAAAATTATAAGACTATGTCACGTAAAAACCTGTGGTTGCAGATTTTTTGCTACTCAGCAATTTCATCTTTTGTGCTGCAATTCTACTGTTGACGAATGAAATTACTTTCAAACTCAGCTAATCTTGAAAATGTCAAAATGAGATAGTTGAGTGAAGATGAGACACTATGAAAAAATCTCTGCAGACCTTTGAAGGACTGCTAGTTTAATCCCTTGTAGATTTCATCAGTAAATTGGTAGTTGAGAACAGTGCAATTTGACCTTCACAGGAGGATATTAAAAGTACCTGTAGTATTATTTTTATGATATATAGAGACATCACATCTGTTTACTGTGCAATTGTATTCTAGTTCATTTCATATTAGGAATTACTTTAATCTCAAGCTACAGCATGCATCTAGGTAGATGATGGAATCTTACAATCTGGTGTTATGTAATTCTAAACAATATACAGCCACCTGGGCTTCTATCTTCAGGGTTAGTTAGCTCAGTTTGTTGGATTACAGCTTTGCAATCCAGAGTGATGCCAACTATATGGGTTAAATTCCTGCATGAGCTGAAGTCAATAGGAAGGTCCTATTTTCTGAACCTCACCGCTTGTCAGAGATGTGGTGACCCTCAGGTCAAACTCAACCATCTTTTCCTAGTGAGGGAGGAGCCCTCTGGGACAACAGTGACTATTATCAATGATATCCTGCCTGTTTCATTTTCTTTCATGACAGTCAATTCGCTAATAATTTCCAGCAAATTAAGAATCTTTCATTATTCTGTACCCTCTATTCGGTACATGAAAATCCTTCTCAATTCATTAGCTTGCCTTTTTTCCACCTTTTTGCAATTTGTTTAGCTTAACACCTCAAGTGGTTGCAGATTCCACCCCCCCCATAATTAAATTGATGAGTTATAGCTGTAACCTGCCATTTCAAACTTGTTATTTTTAAAATATTATTTATGAGTGGAAGAATATCATTGTTGTTTGACATGGTATTTTGTGTTCTTTTCAAGCATATAAGAGTCTTTGACCAGACTAACCTTGCTGCCCATCTCTGATTGCCCCCGAGAAGATGATAGTGAACCATTATCTGTTCATAGAATCCCTACAGTGTGCAAACAGGCCATTTGGCCCAACATATCCACACCCACCAAGAGTAACCCATCCAGATCCATTCCCCCTACCCTATTAATCTACATTTATGCCTGACTAATGCACCAAACCTACAGATCCCTGAACACTATGGGCAATTTAACATAACCAATTCATCTGTACATCTTTGGATTATGGGAGTAAACGAGAGCACCTGGAGGAAACCTACACAGACACGGGGAGAATATAAGAACATAAGAACTAGGAGCAGGAGTAGGCTGTCTGGCACTTCGAGCCTGCTCTGCCATTCAATAAGATCATGGCTAATCTTTTTGTGGACTCAGCTCCATTTACTCTCACTCTCACCGTTTCCCTTAATTCCTTTATTTTTCAAAAAAAAATCTACCTTAGCTTTAAAAGTGTTCACTGAAGAAGCATCAACTACTTCTCTGGGCAAGGAATTCCATAGATTAACAACCTTCGAGGTGAAAAGGTTCCTTCTCAATACAGTTCTAAATCTGCTCCCTCTAATCTTGAGGCTTTGCCCTCTTCTCCTAGCTTCACCTACCATTAGAAATATCCGACCTACTTCTATTTTATTGATTCCATTCAGAATTGTATATGTTTCTTTAAAATTTCCCCCTCATTCTTCTGAATTCCAATCTATATAATTCCAAACTACTAGTCTCTCGTCATATGCCAACCCCCTCAACTCCGAATTCAACCTAGTGAACATCCTCTGCATCCCCTCCAGTGCCAGTACATCCTTTTTCAAGTAAGGAGACCAAAGCTGCTCACAATAGTTCAGGTGTGGCCTCATCAGCACCTTGTATAGCTGTAACATTACCTCTCTGCTTTCAAACTCAACCCCTTTAGCAATGAAGGACAAAATTCCATTTGCCTTCCTAATTACTTGTTGTACCTGCGTACCAACTTTCTGTGATTCATGCACAAGGGCACCCAGATCCCTCTGCATAGCAGCATGCTGCAACTTTTAACCATTAAAGTAATAATCTTTCTTACTGTTACTCCTATCGAAATGTATGACTTCATATTTACTGACATTGTATTCCATCTGCCAGACTTTTGCCCACTCACTCAATGTATCTATGCTCCTCTGCAAAGTTTCACAGTCCTCTGCACACTTTCCTCTGCCATTCATCTTAGTGTAATCTGCAAACTTTGACATCGTACACGTGGTCCCCATCTCCAAATCATCTATATAAATTGTAAATAATTGCAGTCCCAACACCGACCCACATGCACACCACTCGTCACTGATTGCCAGCCAGAATAGCACTCATTAATCCCCATTCTTTGCTTCCTGTTAGTCAACCAATCCTCTATCCATTATACACTCTACCCCAACACCATGCATCCTTATCTTATGCAGCAGCCTCTTGTGTAGCAACTTGTCAAAGGTCTTTTAGTAATCTAAGTACATCACATCTACTGGGTCCCCATTTTTCACTTTGCTTGAAATGTCTTCATAGAATTCCAAAAGATTTGTCAAGCATGCCCTCCCCTTCATGATCCCATGCTGCGTCTGTCCAATGGGACAATTGCTATCTAGATGCCTTGCTGTTTCTTCCTTCATAATAAACTCAAGCATCTTCCCCAGCACAGAGGTTAAGCTAACTGGTCTATAATTCCCCATCTTTTGTATACCTCCCTTTTTAAACAGTGGCGCCCCATTTATAGTCATAGAGTCATAGAGATGTACAGCATGGAAACAGACCCTTTGGTCCAACCCTTCCATGCCGACCAGATATCCCAACCCAATCTAGTCCCACCTGCCAGCACGCGGCCCATATCCCTCCAAACCCTTCCTATTCATATACGCATCCAAATGCCTTTTAAATGTTGCAACTGTACCAGCCTCCACCACATCCTCTGGCAGCTCATTCCATACACGTACCACCCTTTACGTGAAAAAGTTGCCCCTTAGGTCTCTTTTATATCTTTCCCCTCTCACCCTAAACCTATGCCCTCTAGCTCTGGACTCCCCAACCCCA
>NC_057744.1:19116526-19149232 GCF_004010195.1 Chiloscyllium plagiosum
ATCATCCCTTTCTTATTTCTCAGTTCCACCCAAATAACTTCCCTGGATGTATTTGCAGGAATATCCTCCCCCAGCACATCTGTAATGGTATCCCTATCAAAAATACCACTCCCCCTCCTCTCTTGCCTCCCTTTCTATCCTTCCTGTTGCATTTGTATCCTGGAACATTAAACTGCCAGTCCTGCCCATCCCTGAGCTATGTTTCCATAATTGCTATGATATCCCAGTCCCATGTTCCTAACTATGCCCTGAGTTCAACTGCCTTCCCTGTTAGGCCCCTTGCATTGAAATAAATGCATTTTAATTTATTTTTCCTACCTTGTCCCTGCCTGCCCTCACTGTTTGACTCACTGCTGTTCTCAGCTGTACCCGTCTCAGATCGATCTCTTTCCTCACTATCTCCCTGGGTCCCACCCCCCCACCTTACTAGTTTAAATCCTCCCAAGCAGTTCTAGCAAATTTCCCTGCCAGTATGTTAGTCCCCTTCCAATTTAGGTGCAATCCATCCTTCTTGTACAGGTCACTTCTACCCCAAACGAGATTCCATTGATCCAAAAATGTGAATCCTTCTCCCATGTACCAGCTCCTCAGCCATGCATTCATCTGCTCTATCCTCGTATTCCTGCCCTCACTAGCTCGTAGCACTGGAAGTAATCCAGATATTACTACCCTTGAGGACCTTCTTTTTAAATTTCTGCCTAACTCTGTAATCTCCCTTCAGAATCTTAACTTTTTCCCTTCCAATGTATTTGGTTCCAATGTGGACAATGATCTCCTACTGGCCCCTCTCCCCCATGAGAACATTCTGCACTCTCTCTGAGACATCCTTGATCCTGGCACCAGGGAAACAACACACCATTCTGCTTTTTCTCTGCTGGCCACAGAAACATCTGTCTGTACCTCTGACTACAGAATCCCCTAACACAGTTGATCTCTTGGAAGATGACATACCCCTCGTTGCATTAGAGCCAGTCTCAACACCAGAAACTTGGCTGTTTGTGCTACGTTCCCCTGAGAATCCATCACCCCCTACATTTTCCAAAACAGCATACCTGTTTGAAATGGGTATATCCACAAAAGACTCCTGCACCAGCTGCCTACCTCTCTTACCCTTCCTGGAGTTAACCCATCTATGTGACTGTATCTGAGACATTCTCCCCTTCCTATAACTGCCATCCATCATATACCGTTGCTGTTGCATCTAATCTAATCTAATCTAATCTAATCTAATCTAATCTAATCTAATCTAATCTAATCTAATCTAATCTAATCTAATCTAATCTAATCTAATCTAATCTAATCTAATCTAATCTAATCTAATCTAATCTAATCTAATCTAATCTAATCTAATCTAATCTAATCTAATCTAATCTAATCTAATCTAATCTAATCTAATCTAATCTAATCTAATCTAATCTAATCTAATCTAATCTAATCTAATCTAATCTAATCTAATCTAATCTAATCTAATCTAATCTAATCTAATCTAATCTAATCTAATCTAATCTAATCTAATCTAATCTAATCTAATCTAATCTAATCTAATCTAATCTAATCTAATCTAATCTAATCTAATCTAATCTAATCTAATCTAATCTAATCTAATCTAATCTAATCTAATCTAATCTAATCTAATCTAATCTAATCTAATGTGCAAACTCCACACAGTCAGTCGCCTGAGGCGGGTATTGAACCTGGGTCTCTGGCGCTGTGAGGCAGAAGTGCTAACCACTGTGCCACCATGCCGCCCACAAGGATTCGCATCCAACAGCATTTATGGCAGATCCGCAGTAACCCTTAAACTCTCTTTAAACTCCCACATCTGACAAGAAGTACATATCACTGCAAAGGCCATTTTTGCTCCTTCACAATCTACAGACCCAGAAAATAACACTGTCTTACTCCTCTACAAACATTGCCCCAGGTTAAATTAATAGCTATGGCTTATATTTTAAGTTTAATCAAGAGACTTATCTCCAAAAACAAAGAACTAAGAAAGAATCCACTATAGTCACTACTGTAGCCTTTCTCTTGGACAGACTTAAAACAACAATTAACTTGTCTTGCAAAGAGAATGTGCAAACTCCACACAGGCAGTCACTGGAAGCTGGAATCAAACCTGGGTCCCTGGCACTGTGAAGCGGCAGTGCTAACCACTGACACACCGTGCCATCCATAACATGTTGTTTCTATTATTTAATTTTGGAGACTTTTAACAAACCTATATGCGCTTATTGTAACATCAGTTGAGTTGCCATTGGTATTCAATTCCACAAAATTGTACAAAACTCAACTCACCTTAAATGTCTCAAAAAATAGCTGCCATGACCAAATACATTCTGATGTCTGCCAGCAATTCTATGTACCACATGGTGAACTATCTATTCCATTGCCTGTAAAGCCATAAATATCCTTCATTTCCAATTAGTCCAGAGATCTTCATGACATTGTTCCAACTCAACAGCACCCCACAGTCATTCCTTTTGTTAACAGTATTGAGGATCATCCTGTATTTGATTTTTTAAGGTAGTGAAATAATCGCTTTTCAGCATCTAAATCTTTTTCTACCAATGTTGTCCGCCAGAAACTTGTAACTAATTATTTTCTTACTTCTGCTTTTTATCACTTACCAACAGACAATGTATGAAAGTATTCTCTTGATTTTACTTCCTTTACTATAGTGATTTGTTAAGTGAGAAACACATGAAATTCATTGGCCTGCGTTGTATAAAGGCATATGACTAAAAACAGCCACATCTGTGCTGATGAGTAATTTCTTTTAACAGTAGTATGCACAATATTATGTTCTGAAACTTCATTGCAATATCTTGATCAGCATCTAGTAAATGAACAACCTTGCTTGCACATTTATCCATTGGAATTAAATTCTCCCAGCTGCCATCGTGAGTTTTGAGGATTGAGATGTTGGACAGTGACAGATGCGTGCTTTATCACCTGAAAATCCAACTTCCCTAATGCTCTACTCCACCATTTAAATCCTTGGCAAACTCCAACTTATTCAACCATGCTTTCACATCCAAATTTGACTTCTAAAACAGCTTTATTTCTGCCTACTCACTGCATTCAGTGAGAAAGCCAGCTCACTCACAACTCAATCACTCATGATGTACAGCAGCAGTGGCCAACGTTTTCACACGGAGGTAGTAGTGGTGTGGCGTCCTTTTGGCCGGGGGTGGGGAGTCACATTTCAAATTTTCCTTTCCTCAGGGAAGCTACATAGTAAATGTGAACTAAATCAAAACAATTTGAAAGCAATTACTTGATAACATAAATAATTATTTAACAGGAATGGCAATTAAGAAAAGCTTAATAATAAAGTGTCTTTTGTCTTTTTCGTTAAACAGAGCAGAGAAAAAGAATCAACTCCATTTCATAACCACTAGGGAAGGGGTGATGACTGGGGCCAAGCTAAGTGGTTATCTTTAACTAACATTGACCTTGGATTATTCTGGTGGAGCACAGTCTGAACTGGCTTTAGTAGAATTCATAAAAGTAGGGGTCAAAAGTGAGTTGACTTTCAGCCTGGGGTTTCCTCCTCTCAGCCTGCTTTCTTTACTTCTTTTCCTTTCCCCTGTCTATATGTTCTTAGTCCTCACATCTGATCTCCTTTGAATTTTCTAGAATAATCTAGAAGGCTTTGTGCTCCAAAATTCACCAAACTTAAATTTTCACCATGGAAATCAATGACCATTAAAAGCAAAACTGCTTTAGCAAGATGTTGAAAATGCATTGCAACTGCAGCTCCATGCCAAGGACTCTGAGGTCTCCCAGAAGGCAGTTTACTGCAAGAACTTCAACATACCAACAAGCCACCAATCGATTGGGAGAAGGTGAGAGTTGCCAATTGTTACCAGTCACTCAATGGGGCTGGGGGCCAGCAACTCCAGTGTCTCACCTTCACAGCCAGATCCCATGCCCCTTCCCACTACTTTCCTATGACAGCCCAGAAGCAGCTCCTGCCCACTCCACACTCAGCTTCCTATTCCCAGAGCCAGCCCCCAGTAAAATTATTTGAAGAATTCATTCTTCTTCATGAATGGCACAATATAGCCAATCCCCAATTCTGAAGAAGGGTTACACCCGAAACGTCAACTTCTCTACCTCTTGATGCTGTCTGGCTTGCTGTGTTCTTCTAGCCTCCTGCTTGTCTACATAGTATAACTAGCCAGCAATGAAAATAAATCAGAAATAAAAGCCCACGAGTTACTGCTTGTCACAATCATATTGAAATGATTTACGAGTTAATAATCAACCTGTTGGGCCATGTTACATAGACACTTTCTTTGCCATAAAGTCTTGGAGTGGGACCTCTGCCTCAGAGCCAGGGATGCTACCTACTGCAGACAGCAAACTTATAATGATCAGATAGCCAGAAGATCAAGAATAACTCTCTTGCTGTTCTAAATAAATACCATGGGATATTTTACACAAACATCATTCAAAAGATGACACTCTGACAGAGGATCTCATTTGTATGACATATTTTCCAGTATTTCCTTTAAATTTGATGATGTCTAGCATTTTTTTTAGTATCTTTTTTTATTATACGTTTCTCACTGCTGGCTTTTAATACCATAAGTGTAAGCAAACTTAATGCTGTACCTCCATCTTGTGGATATATGTGCTCATGGCAATCACTTCTAGTTGCCGTCTGGGTTTGGAAAAATGAAGACAACATACTGGTTCATTACTTCATCATTAATTTTCAACTGCACATTAACATTTTACAGCCACAGAAATGCCATAACATTTAACAACAATACTAACTCTTATGTACATTACACTGTTGCAGAAATAGTATGATTTGATTGACATATTAGCATGAATATCAAAAAATATTTAATATGAAACAAAGCAGTAATTAATGTTGTTAAATTAATATCAGGCAGAATACCACTTTCAGAATATCACTTCCTTCTCCAAAATGAGGATGTTGCTGGGTATGGAAGGTTTGAGTTATAAAGAAAGGCTGAATAGTCTAAGACTTTTATTCACTGGAGCGGAGGAGATCAAGAGGCGATCTAATAGAAGATTTTAAAATATTGAGAGGTATAGATAGAAGTGATGGTAATTGTCTTTTCCCTAGGATGGGAGATTTCAAGACTACGGGTCATATCTTTAAGGTGAGAGGAGAGAGATTTAAAAAAAATGTAAGACAATCCTTTCACACAGTGGGTGGTTTGCATGTGGATACTGAGAAAGTGGTGGATGTGGATACAATACCAATATTTTAAAAACATTTGGATAGATACATGAATACCATAAGTTGGGCCAGGAGCAGGCAGATGGGACTATTTAATTTGGAATTATGTTTGGCATGGACTGGTTGGACCGAAGGGTCTGCTTCCGTGTTGCATGACTCTATGACTCAATGTGGATGTGCCAAGCATACATTTCCCAGCATCACTATCACATTTTCTTTCAGCCAATTCCAAGGAAGGATGAAGAAAAAAAGGACCAATTGAATTAGAAAGTCAATTTCTGTACTTTTAAGAATACCCAATTATCTGGTAGGTTAAGATTTGTAATTGTAAATAGCTTTGAAAATGATAAGTGAACATTATATGTGAGGTATATTTTTGATTGTGGTCCAAAATTTGAGAGCATGCAAAATCCAAATGTAAAATCTCAAAATTCCAGTGCACGGAAGTGTAAACTACAATTATCTCTCAAGCATTGATGCAGTATTGCGCTTTCACCCAGTAGGGGAATTGTGCAGGCTGGGAGCTGTGACAGGAAAGCAAAGTTGAGGTTGGTGGGGGCAGAATAGGACAGCTCTTTGATTATTCCTTCCTGGTTTAGGATGGGAATCATCCGGCGCTTTCATATTTGGCAAGCTACAGGATTTCCTTTGAGATTTCACTAGCACTAGCCAGTTCAGGGCTGGCAGGCATGTGAGTGAATTCATGAGTGGGTGGGTCCTTATGATGATGATTGCTGTTTTTTAAAGGCACATAGTAGCAGCCAGGCAGGTTGAAGACAGAGACAAGACACAGCAGGACAACAGCAAAGAATGCACAAGATAATGATGCCAGATTTAGTGATAACTCCATGGTGCCAATTTGCAAGCGGTCAGGGGAAGGAAATGGCTCCTCTTTCCAGCAGACAGGACAGGGTCACCAGCAAGTCTTATCTGGAGATGGCCGTCATTGTAAGCAACAGAGGGGTCATTGTATGAATCGGGATTCAGGGCAAGATGAGACTTAATTATCTGCTGGAGCTTGGAAAGGTGTACAATCTTTAGCATTGGAAACTGGCAGCCCAGAATCAATTAAAAGAGTCCCAAGAAATGTGATGTTAGCTTTAGACTTGTTGAAAGGCTGACACCAACAAGCATAGTCAAGCACCCAGTTCACATCCACCTGCACCACATGTTTAGGCATGGGTGAATGCTGCATTGTGATGGCCGAATGGCCACCTCACCATTTCATTCCAGTCCAGAGGTGCTGCATGTTTGCAGTGCCTCTGAGTAACAAACGTCAATGGTCCATGAGAGGAGTGACACTGAATATGTTTATTTTGATAGGATTCGCAGGCTCATTATTCCAGAGGTATAATGTCTTTCATCATCACAGTATCATTAATGGAGGGGAAGGCCATAACAATGTGAGGAGAAGGTAAGACACATGTAGAAGCTATGGAGAATGAGTGAGAGAGATAATTGAGTCCATAGTTCTCTAGACCACGTATTGCCTGTTTGAACCTTTAATGCCAATGGAAGCTTCTAATCAAGGGAAGCTTCAGGGCTTGGTTGAGGAGCAGCTGTTTATCTTAAATCATGTCTCATCATCAGGTACAGGAATAGATTTGAGAAACAGACCATGACTCCTGGAAAGATCACAGGCTGCAACACCATCTCAAAACACTCACTTAATTCCTGTGCACTTTGCACCAGCAAGACACTCACATTGCTGAGTTTTGCTGTATCGTACCGATGAAATAATTTGGTAAATCCACTGCACAGATGCACTGGAGAAGGTAATGAAGGCAATGGGACCTACAGCCACTTTTGTTCAGTAGCGAAGAGTGGCCCGGTGATGCTCAATTTCATGCAAAAGGTGAGAAAACCCCAAAGCATTAAATGTATTAAAATCTGTTGGAGGTTTTGGAGTCAATATAGTCTTGTGTAAGAATCAGACAGGGCTTGATTGACACCATATTTTGCATGGTGTCGTCTGTTGAGAGACTGGCAATCCCCATGGAGAAACATATGGAGCATAGCAGGAACTGGATGCAGGGGATGCGCTCAGACATCCATAGCATTAACATCCTTGAGGTCTTGAAGCAATAGGTGGGCAAGGTGGAATACAACTCAGAAATACAAGTGGAATCTCAAAGATCAGAGGAAGGGCAATCTGAAGACAAAGTGGACTCCTTTCAGAATGCTTCCACAGCTCAAAGCAGATTCTCAACTCCTTTGATGGTGACACTAAAACTGTATGCTGGTCACAGAGGTTGCTCTTGCACAGATGCAGGTGGCACCAAATATGATGGGCCTCAGGAAGGTTCAAGTACCGATAGGACACAGGCCATAGTTATCAAATGTGCCAGAGCAAGAAAGGAAGCAATGAATCTTCACAGTAACTCCAGCGCCTGAGAAAAAAAGACTGTAAGTGAGAATGTTGTTGCATGGATTTGTGGTTTCATCAGCTGATAATTTGTTACCTGCAGAAACATTTAATGTTTAATGAGAGTTAGAGATGTTGACATTCAATATGACTCATTGATTTTTTTTCTGTGACATTGACCAGTCACCAAATAAGAATTCAAGTTTAATACATCCTCTGTGTCTGTGAAATCATGAATCACAAATTTACCCATCGCCAAAAAACAAGGATCAACAAAAATCAACATCCGTGGGCAAGATTTGCCTATCTGTGATTTTTAACCTACTTTTACTCTACTTTTAATGAGCTCTACATTCGTGTATTTCGTCATACGTGAGGTTTCTCAGGAACAGAACCCTGGCAGATATGAAGAAATGACTGTAGAATTGATAAAAAAAAGCCATGACCTTTTATGATGGTAAAGAGAAATACTGTGTCTCTGATAAATGTCAGCAAGGCTGCCTGCTTCCTCCACAACTCAGTTGCCAATGAGATGTAACCTCATTTTAGTAAGCATGGCTCTGAGTCTCCATAAGCCATTGTTATCAGAGAAAGGTTGAAAACTGTTGGAGAGTCACTGTTTAAAGATCTTAGTTTTTTAATCACATTAAGTAATGTGTTGAATGATAGGAAGAGATTAAAAAGCTTGTCTGATTGAATCCCACGCTATTTTACCACTCTCCCTCTGTCTAACAGCAATCTCCATTTCCATCTTCAGGAGCAGCAAAATTCTGGCCATTACTTGTAATATAAAGATGCAACACCCTGTATCCTGTTAAAATTTTATGATTGTTCATATGATAAAGTCACAAAAATGGCCACACTGATCAACTTCAATTAGATCTAGAATTACCAAATCAAATATATGTGTTGAAATGGAATGTGCTAATGTTTTCTCGCTGACCATTAGGAATTGGTTGGAAGAGATCTTGGTAGTTGCAGTGTTAATGAAGGGATTAGAATCATCTGTGTGTTTCTTTCTGTTTGGGTTTGCTGAGCATTCTGGACCCTTCACCACTTGCTGATCATCCTCCCCTTTTTTCAGTTTGTTTTTATTACACCCTGATAGAAACAAGTGAGTAACTGGTCATGTCATGTTGGACATTTCTTCTTCCTTGGTGATTTTTGACGATGAATTTTTGCTGCTTTATAAATATACCTTTGTCTCTCTTGCTGTTTTTCGTGGCTCAATTTGTATTTTACTGTGTTGTTCCCTGTGGTGTTTGTTTAAATGTGTTGAAAATACAAGCAATAAAATTGTCCTGGGCTTGCTTTTATTGTTAATGAAAATTCTGATACATTGTCCAGCTCTGAATAAAGGAATTCTTCTGAAACACTTCTGTTATTCTGTGTTTGTTGAGATAATGGCACACACTAAGTAACTCTTTCTTGACTGGATTTCGAGGAAGTTGGTGAAGTGAAAGAAGTCACTCACTGATGAAAGTTCCTAAATTTGGGGTCTTGTCTGTTTTCACTTTCTCATCGGTCCTATTTGACATCAGAGTTGGAGGAATTGTGAATTACAAATGTAATGTCGCCCAATACCTTGCATCATGTGGAATGGTGCAAAGTACTGGCCAAAGTTATTATAACTCGTACTGCACCAATGGTGTATCATCACTTCTTGCAAATAATCCTACAGCTATTGACAAACTGCTTATTTCATGAGCTAGCTAATAACAATAGTCTGGTATCTATGACCAGCATCCACGACAGAAGTACAGTGAACTTGAAGCAAAGTTATTAGACAATATTAATAATACTACTTCAAACTTCTATGTATTCATAATATTAAATTATACACATGATCTTGTTTACAGTGAAACCTTTATATGGACCAGATCAAATATCCTCAAAACAAGCAAAAGAGAGAGCCTCGACCTGAATTATTTCTTATTTTAAAGACAAATATCAGGTGTAGCATTGCAGATGCAATTTGATTGGTCAAACTACCAGGCTGGAAGCAAAACACACTTTATTCATACATTATCATTAAAATACAACAGGAGGAAGATGAATTGGAATAACTTTAACTTTATTGGAAAACTTAACAGAATAATAGAATATTTAACTACTAAACAGCTATTGTTATAATGTAATAATATCCCATATCACACCCTTGCAAAGGCAAAATCATTAAAATAGATTACCTCTGTTATGCAGATTTGGGTGAACTGTACCTTTTAAAAGAGTTAAAAGCTAACAGTGACAGCACCAAATGTTCTCAATAAGACACAATATAACAAGTGCTTCTGCTACTGGAGTAGCTGATTGCCTGGAAACAAAAAAAATCAAATTAGGCCGTCAGTTTAAATTATATCCCGAAAAATACCAAATTCCAATCAACATTGAATTGAGTATACTGACAATCTTAAAAGCCAATGACACAATCTGATATTCTGGGGTGTAAGACTGGGGAAATATTGAACAGTTGTAGGAGAACTGCCAAGCCCAGCATGTAAACAGACTGCCAGAAAAAGGTATCTTTTCGATCGGTAACCTGTGACACAGAAATTCCTAAGAAGAAGGAAAGAAGAAACAGGTAGATCTGAATAGATGAACTGAAAGCTGCCAGATTTTGAGATAAGAAGTGTTGTTTTGTAAATCTTAATTGGGAGTTTTATCGGACGGGCATTATAGAAGGGAAGGTAAAAGATAGGTTCGAGTAAAAACTTGTACATAGCTGTTAGTTAATTATTCACTATTATACTTTAAGAAATAAAGTTGTTTATTTTTACTTTAAATCGTTCTTGGCCACTCAATGTTTTTACAGATCACTGCATGGGATAAATCTTTTCTGTGTTGCTGGTTTTAAATTAAGCAGGAGGATTTAGCCCGTGTTGTACAGTTTGGGGGCTCGGATCTGTGATTTGAACTGGTTCAGACAGATTTGAATAAATTTGGGGGTATGATAAAACCCAGCAGATTTAAACACTTGCAGATTAGTGTCCTGGATCTTTAAATAAAGTGTAGGTGAGGCAATTTGTTTAATTTCAGTGACTTGCGTTGATTAAATTAAAAGTGAGAGAAATGGCTCTTAAAATTGCTGAAGAGGTTCTGAGATTTGAAGATGATTCTCAAATTTGTCAAGAACATTTAGAAGTGTTGAAGTAAACTTTCAGACTCAGACCTTGCAAACTGATTAGTTTATTACACGATATATCATGGGGAATTCACCATCCTAACTGTGGCTCGGTGTTATTTCAAAGAACATCAGGATACTACAGGATTATATAGAGAAAACAGCTAGGAGCTGACCGTTAATTACACAATTTGGCATGCTTACAAGTTAGTACTAAATTAGAGGTTAGTCATTAAGTTCAAAACTAAAGCACTATTATGCATTCCACAAGTGGACAGATCAAGTGGTATCACTACCTACTCTAGTTACACAGATTGCTAATACTAAGCAGATATATCCCTAATTGGCTGAATGACCGTGAAGAGGTAATAACTAGAGAAGGAAGGGGGACTAATTGGAAAGTCTATGTCAGTTTGACTGGTTCTACAGCCTGCGCTGATCATTCAGCAAAGGGAGGAGACACTATCTTGAGAAAGAAGATAAGAACAACCTTTCACATTACCTCACCGTAAGGAATGCATAGCCAGCAAAGTTCTGGCTGGGGACACAAAATGGAACTCTCAGCCAAATCAGGAAAATGGCTTCCAGGCAAATAATGTTAACTTTTCACCAAGAAAAAGGCCATACTTTTAAAATTAGTAGATAAGTTAAGTTTGGGTTTAACCAAGGATAAAAGTAAAGCTGAAATTGTAAAGGGGTTACTCAAACACTTAGGTGTGTCAGAGAAACAGACAAATGCAGTAGAGGTAGAAAAACTTAAATTACAATTGAGGAAAATGGAGTTAGAAGATAAACAAAAAGAGAGAGGAAGAAGAAAGAGAAGGTTCTTAGCTGAGCAAAGAGAGAGAGTGAAGTAAGGGAGAAAGAAAAAAGAGAGAAAGAGTGAAAACTTGAACTTGAGAAGTTGAGACGTCAGCAAAGTCAAGTTAACAGGATGGAGATTAAAAGAGAAGGTGGTGATATATATAAGTATGTCAAAGCTCTGCCACATTTTGATGAGAAAGATGTTGAAGCCTTCTTTATTTCATTTAAAAAATTGGCTAGGCAGGTGGAATGGTCCAAGGATTTAAGGTAAACTGGTAGGCAGAGCTAGTGAGGTACTCGCCGCACTGTCGGATGAGGTGTCAAGAGATCATGAAGAGGTTAAACAGACTACTTTAAGTACTTATGAATTTGCACCAGAAACATATTGACAGCGATTCAGAAACACAAAGAAGGAACCAGATCAGACTTATGTTGAGTTCGAAAGAATTAAACATAGTCATTTTGATTGATGGGTGTGTGCTTGGAAATGGACAGGACATTTGAGGTTCTAAGAAAGATGATTCTACTGGAGGAATTTAAAAAATCACTTCCAGAGATGGTAAGAATTCATGTGGAGGAACAGAATGTTCAGGAAGTGAGAAGGGCAGCAGAATTAGCAGATAAGTACATGGTGGTGCATAAGACAAGGTTCCGTCCAGAATTTCTTCCTGTGAGGGATAGAAGTTGGGAGAGGGGAGATCCTACTCTATTTAACCATGAGTTGAGTGCACTGGTAAGATTTTATGACAGGTTTAAGAAGCCCAAGGGGGTGGACAGGAAGTGAAAGGCCTCGGGTGTTTTCACTGTAATAGACTGGGACACAGAAAATTATAGTGCTGGTGGTTTCAGAAGGGTACTGGGATAAAGTGTTTTCACTGTCAGAAAGTGGGACACATAAAGACATAGTGCTGTTTGTTAATGAGAGGCGTTGTGGGAAAAGATGTGGTAAAAGAAGCTAAGCCAGTGGCCAGTGAAGGTAGTAAAGGAGACCCCAAGAAGAGCTGAGGAGCTACAGGAGAGTGCACAGGCTAAGCAGAGATTAGGTATGGAGTTAGAACCCAATCTCTACAAAGAATTTGCCTCTGTGGGTAAAGTTTGCTCAGAAAGAACAGGGAGAAGGACAAGAAGTTATAGTTTTGAGAGATACAGGATCTAACCAGTTGTTTATGGTAAGGGATAAACGAATGTGCACTTTTTCTAATCTGTTACCCGAGAGTGTGGTAATTTGTGGGATAGATGGACAGAAATTTAGCATTCCCTGATGAAAGATCGGGTTAGAGTGCCAGTTTAAGACTGGGGAAATTACAGTGGGTGTGATTGACAGAGTGTCAGTTCCAGGAATTCAGTTTGTTCTTGGAAATGATTTGGCAGGATCCAAGGTGGGAGTGACACTTCTTGTTGTGGAGAAGCCCAAGAAAGACCAGGAAACTGAGAAGTTAAAACAGAAATATCCTGGTATTTTCCCAGACTGTGTGGTAACCAGATCCCACTATCATTAGTCACAGCATGAAGTAAAAAGTAAAGAGAAAGATGAAGGAATTGAGGTTCAGTTAGCTGATACCCTGTTTGATGTAATGGTGCAGGAAAAACCTGAACAGGCAGAGAGTCAGCCAGAAGTGTTTAGTCCTGAAAGGCTAAGGGACTTGCAACAGCAAGACAAGACAATAAAAGATATATATATTATATGGATGCATACTCTGAAAAGGAGGCAGAGAATATTCTGGAGGGTTATTATGTGAAAGGTAGAATCATCAGATGAAAATAGAGACCATGGCAGGTTAGTGCAGAGGAGAAATGGGGTTGAAGTTCACCAGATTGTGTTGCTGGTAACATACAGACAGGAGGTATTATGGGTAGCACATGAACTATCTGTAGGAGGTCACCTAGGGGTACGAAAGACTGAGGCTAAGGTACAAAAACATTTTTATTGGCCTGGAATGCACAAAAACATTTTTATTTTGCTATAAGTGTCATAACTGTCAAATGGTAGGTGAGCCACAGGTGGTGATAAAACCAGCACCTTTGTTGCCAATTTCCGCATTTGAAGAACCTTTCACACAAGTTATAATTGATTGTGTAGGTCTCCTCCCAAGAACTGAAAGTGGGAACCAGCATTTGTTAACCATAATGGATGTGTCTACCAGATTTCCGGAGGCAATTCTATTATGGAGTATCAAAGCAAAAAGGGTAGCAGAGGAGTCAGTAGCTTTCTTCACATGGTATGGGCTACCCAGAGAGACTCCGTTGGACCAATGGTCAAATTTTCCTGCTAGGCTGTTTAAGGAAGTTATGATTTGGAGATGCCAGTGTTGGACTGGGGTGTACAAAGTTAAAAGTCACACAACACCAGGTTATAGTCCAACAGGTTTACTTGCTCCTTCATCAGGTGGTTATGGATAGCTTAGGTATACAGCGCTTTAAATCCAGTGTGTATCATCCTGCACGCCAGGGAGCTTTAAAAAGGTGTATCAGACCTTGATGACCATGTCGAGAGCATACTGTCAGGATTACCTGAATGATTGGGATAAAAGTATTCCATTCACGTTGTTTGCCATTAGAGATGCCCCAAACGAATCTACTCAGCTTACTTCTTTTGAGTTAATATTCAGTCATGAAGTGAAAGGCTCTTTGAAATTAATTAAAGAAAAATTGACAGGACCAAAGTTAGAGATCTCACACTTAGATTATGTGTCAGAGGTGAGGGAAAGATTAAACCGAGTAGGTGAGTTAGTTAAACAGCATTTATGGATGGCAAGTATAGAATGAAGCAAGTGGCAGATAAAATCTCTGAGACTCGGTCGTTTTCCTGAGGGGATACTGTGTTAGTACTATTACCAGTGATAGGAGATCCCTTCAAAGCCAGGTTTAGTGGTTCCTATCAAATTGAGAAAAAAATTGATGCCTGAGGCCCACTGAAAATGTTACCTAGTAGGGTGACGAAACATCTGGAAATGAACCTTCCAGCTCAGTGAGCAAACCTACATCCAAAACCTCAACCTGAGCTACACATCTTCTCAAAACTCATTGAGAAAAATGTTGAGTCTTGTAAACTATTTAACAAAGTTGCCAGATAGAAAGAAAAGGTATCAAGTATGTCATGTGAACATGTTGAAATCGTATTACACTAGAGAGAAAGAATTGGAGAAAGAGGTGTTAGTTACTGCCTCACTGAGTGAGGAATCAAATCCAGGCGATAAGAATTTTGAGGTGCCTCAAAATAGCTTAAAAAAATAAAAAGATCTTAGTGAGTTTAAAGAAGATTTGTAGCTCAGATTGAGGTTTTGGATATAGGTTTGCTCGCTGAGCTGGAAGGTTCATTTCCAGACGTTTCGTTACCCTACTAGGTAACATCTTCAGTTGGCCTCAGGTAAAGCAACGCTAAAAAATCCTGCTTTCTATTTATTTCTTTGGGTTGGTGATGTCATTTCCTGTGGTGGTGTTATTTCCTGTGGTAAAGTCACTTCCGGTTCCTTTTCTCAGGGGGTGGTAGATGGGGTCTAACTCGATGTGTTTGTTGATAGAATTCCAGTTGGAATGCCATGCTTCTAGGAATTCTCATGCGTGTCTTTGTTTGGCTTGTCTTAGGATGGATGCATTGTCCCAGTCAAAGTGGTGTCCTTCCCCATCCGTATGTGAGGGTACTAGTGAGAGAGGGTCATGTCTTTTTGTGGCTTCCATGCAAGGACTGTAACAAACACTACATTGGACAGACAGGCAGAAAACTAACCACCAGTATACACGAACACCAACTAGTCACAAAAAGACATGACCTGACATGACGTGAACTTTTATTATGATGTTACTTAGTAGGGTAACAAAACGTATGGAAATGAACCTTCCAGTTCAGCGAGCAAACCTACAAAAATTGTACATGTTGCAGATTGGAAGAATGTAATCACAGATGCATTATCACAGATTTAACTGATAGAGTTTAGATGAGATTTGTCTTCATTTAATGTTTTTTATATGGGAAGACATTAATGTGAACTTTTATTAAAGTTATCTGTATGTTAGGGTAATGTGCTTAAAAAATAGAGAAAAAAAATGAAGCCATCTTTTTGTTATGATGGTTCACTTTTTCTTAAAGGGGGAGATGTAATGCAGATGTGGGTGAACTATACCTTTTAATAGAGTTAAAAGCTAGCAGTGACAGCACCAAGTGTTCTCAATATGATACAGTGTAATACGTGCTTCAGCTACTGGAGTAGCTGGTTGCCTGGAAATGAAAAAAACAGATTTGAATTAGGCCAATCAGTTTAAATTATTCGCCGTTTGACTTGAGTATATAGACAATCAGAAAAGCCAATGACACAATCTGATGCTCTGGGGTATAACACTGGGTAAATATTAAACAGTTGGAGGAGAACTGCCAAGCCCAGCATGTAAACATGCCTGAAATATAGCCCTCTTAAAAGATACCTTTTCAATCAGTAACCTATGATACAGAAATTCCTAACAAGAGAAAAGAAGACAGGAAGATCTGAATAGAAGAATCTAAAGCTGCCTGGTTTTGAGATAAGAAGTGTTGTTTTGTAAATCTTAATTGGGAGTTTTATCGGACTAGCATTATAGAAGGGAAGGTAAAAGATAGGTTAGAGTAAGGACTTGTACACAGTTGTTAGTTAAATATTCTCTGTTATACTTTAAGAAATAAAGTTGTTAATTATTACTTTAAACAGTCTTTAGCCACTCGAATCTTTACAGATTACTGCACAGCATAAATCTTTTCTGTGTTGCTGGTTTTAAATTAAACAAGATGGTTTACCCCATGTCGTAACACCTCACATGCAATTCTAGCAGTAGGAAGAGAATCCATACTTTTAACTGTAGCAAAGAAAGAGAAAGAGAGAGAGAGAAATGTTGCAGCTTTCACAAGCCCAACAGCTACTGAAAGCTAAACTAAATATCCTGGTTCTATGGGAGGTTGACCCCACCATTCTGGCTGCTTCTATTGTCCTGACTTTAAAAAAACTCAAGGCCTCACAAGCTGTTTACTTTATTGGCTTGAAGTAAACTAGTCGACACCTCTGTCTCAACCTCTTCATGAAAACAAGACAAAATACACCTCATAAAGCCATTTTATTGTCCCAACCTACCCTTTGTAACATTAATTTTCACAAATGCTAACACTGTTATATCCAAGAAAATATTCTCCCATTTAATCAAAAAGTTCAGTGTCAGCTAATTACTGCCTTGTGCACATAAAAAAAAATTGGAAAATATCACTTAAATTTGCTGTTTTATTAAGTTGTTGCTTAATCTCATCTCATATGGTCATTGAATACTTACTATCGAAGAATGCTGTTTGGTGTCATACTTCTTGCAATGTGAATTAAAATTTTAGAATACAGGTTTTACATTCCATTTTTCCCAACATCAGCCAACAGGTTGTGAAGACAAAACTGACTTCAAGGTATTTCCCTATTACTAGGCCTCTGACAAAAATATTGAGCTCAGCTAGAAATCAATTCATTGAATAATTTTCTCTTTTTCCCGAAAGCAAGGTACCTAATAAATTCTTAATACTTCCCACCCACAGAAGGAACTGCAATGTGTGGCATTACATTCTCCTTCAAGTCCTAAATCAGCAATGTTTTGCATCACTATGCCTCAATGTGCATGTTTCATGAACACTTGTCAAGTTCCTTCTTTGTTATTTTTAATTAAGTCCTGCTGCTCGCTTGATAACTTTTCCCACCTATCGTTTTATTCAGGTAGGAGCTGCCATACTTCTTTATTATTCACAAGATAGGGTGATATAAATGCATCACAGACATTATTCACAATGATGTTACAATGTTCAAATGACAAGAAGTTATTAGAACCACTTTCATTATAGCTGTACCCTTTCATCTGAAGCCAGAAAAATTGAAATGAGTGGCAATTGTGGGGGAGATGGAACAGTAACACAAATACAATTGTCCAGAATGCTTCATCATCAAAGTTACCTCCTGCCACTAGATAGGAGCATTTAAAGAACCAGTTTCATAAAGAAATAAATGTCAGTACTGTAATAGATTGTGCACTCATTTAACCGTACCCACAGGGGGTCCTTCTGTACTTAACATTTAATGGCAAATGATTTAATGAAGCAGGGTTCTATACCATGTTTTGTAAATTTTCTAGCCTTATTCCCCTCTTCTTCGAAAGAAAGTGAATAATTTTCCAGTGGACATTCATTGGTGTGCTTTACCCAAATACTTCAATTGATAGCCATTCTCCACTGGTAAATTTAGACGGTGCGGGCAGTTCTTTTGGATCTGGTTGGCATCAGTAATAGGGTCAGGTTTTGTATCACTTGCATTGATCATGATGTTGGTAAACTCTGGCAGTATTTGCTCTAGTTCTAGGTTCAAAGTAACTGAATTGTTATGTATCATTTGTCCCATCATATCTGCAACCATTCTCTGATAGACATCAACACTCACTGCCATCCCCTGTCCTTTCTTTTGGTCCCTCCTATTTAAGTAATTATCTAACACCTTCATGAATTCCTTGATTGAAGCTGCCTCCGCCATAATTCCAAATAGTCCATTCCACATCCAAAAACTCACTCAGTGAAAAAGTTTCTTTCCACATTACGTTTACTTCTTTCACAAATCACTTTAAATTTCTGGCTTCTTATTCTTGATCCATTTAGGACTGAAAACAGATATCCCTGTCTACCCTGAGCAGACCTTTCATGATTTTGAAACTTTAAACCTTCTCCTCATTAAAGAAGATAATCCCAACTTCTCCAATCTAACTTCATAACTGAAATTGCTCGTCCCTGGAACCATTCTCATAAACTTCTTCGCTGTTTCTGATGTGTTAATTTTCTTCCTAAAGTGTGGCACCCACAATTGTCACAATATGCCAACTGAAGTCTCAGCTAGTGTCTTATACCGGTTTAAATAAAGTCACTTGTCTTTGTCATAGCAATAGAGTTTACAGCATGGAAAGAAGCCCTTTGGTCCATCATGTCTGCAGTATTCACCTATTACCATCATCCCATTTTCCAGAACCTGCCCTAGTCTTATGTGATTCAAGCTAGCTTCACTATCTAAAAATTTGAATTTGTCTCTTCCCCCCTGCACTAGCTCTCTAGTGATGCATTTACTTGTTTTATCTTCGTATTTCAGTGCTCACTGGTGTCTAGTACTGGAAGTAATTCAGACATCCTACTTCCCAAATTTCTACATTGTCCCTGAAATTCTTATTGCATGATCTTGTCTTCCTACCTGCCTATATCAGTGGAACCAATGTAGATCATAATCGCTAGCTGTTCATTCTCCCGTAAAAGAATATTTTCAGCCATTCTCTAACAACCTTGACCTTGACATCAGCAAGGCAAAAAGGAAATCTTTTTGGAATATTGTGTGCAGTTCTGGTCTCCAAATTTGAGGAAAGACATTCTGGCTATTGAGGGAGTGCAGCATAGGTTCACGATGTCAATTCCTGGAATGGCGGGACTATCTTATGTTGAAAGATTGGAGCGACTGGGCTTGTATACCCTTGAGTTTAGAAGACTGAGAGGGGATCTGATTGAGATGTTTAAGATTATTAAAGGATTGGACACTCTGGAGGCAGGAAACATGTTTTCACTGATGGGTAAGTCCCGAACCAGACGACACAGCTTAAAAATAAGGGGCAGGCCATTTAGCACAGAGATGAGGAGAAACTTCTTCACCCAGAGAGTGGTGGGTGTGTGGAATGCTCTGCCCCAGAAGGCAATGGAGGCCCAGTCTCTAGATTCGTTTAAGAAAGAGTTGGATAGAGCTCTCAAGGATAGTGGAATCAAGGGTTATGGAGATAAGGCAGGAACAGGATACTGATTGAGGATGATCAGCCATGATCATAATGAATGGTGGTGCAGGCTCGAAGGGCAGAATGGCCTACTCCTGCACCTATTGTCTATTGTCTATAAATCCTGTAGTCATGTTTGTGGCCACAGAAATGCCTATGTTTGTGTATGTGCGCGTTTGTTATGGGTTAATTAAAGTGGTGAAAATTTACATTTTCACATCACAAATTATGTGTGCTAAACAATTATACATCTTCATTTAATAAGTTTTGTTTCATAATAAAGGAATAATGTTGTGTTTATTAATGGAACCTGGTTGATGGATATTTTCATCAAATTTTAATATATAGAAATCAAAACTTGGGAATAAGACTTTTAATTTACGTCATGACCTGTAAAGTAGTGGGACTAGAGTAATAGTGCATTCCTCCATCTTGGTCGTAACACTTATAGAATTGTTAGCATTTATCAACTCATGCACTGAATACAGATTCACTACAAACATTCATGAAGATGCTGGGCAACCTTCTTGAGAAGGGTTATATCAGACTATGAAAAAGAAGAGATAACGCACTGTGGCGATACTATAATTTAAGAGGTGTATTTGTCCAGTTTTTTTTAATGAAGGAAGGTTGAGACAGAGGTTCCAAGCAGTCTGCTCCAAAGCCAATAGCGTAAACACCTTGTGTTTTTTTTTTAAGTTGGAACAATAGAAGCAGCCTGAATGGGTGGGGTCAAGCTCTGTCAGTACCAGGTTTTTGTTTAGTTTCAGTCTTCTGGAGCTTTTGTTGGGGTCTTGAATCTGAACGTGACAGGATTTGATCCTCTTTCTATTATAGCGAAAAGCTAGTGTTCTGTTCCTGCTGCTCGAATTGCATGAGAGACAATCTATTTTACTGAACTTTGCCAAGGTTCAGCATGTTACTATATTGGAATAGTTAATTAGTGGTAGTTAATATATATTATTATGTTCGGCATTTCAATAGAGTTACAGTCAAGCCAATTCTTTTCTTTTATATTTATTTTGTATATATTTTAATTACAACAGATGAATAAAGTCTGTTTTATTTCAAGCCTGTAGTTTGACAAATCAAATTGCACCCAGAACACAATAAGAAAATGTTAGGGTCTAGACTATCTTCCTAACATATTTTGAAAGGCTTTCGTCTAGTCCATAACACCTACCCTATGGTGACAATTAACTTTTGTAATTCATTTTTGACCACATTCAGAGCTGGAGAAATTCCTCAAAACATGGTTCTTCTCTGGGTTGGCCAAATGGTATCAGATTTGTTTGTTCATAATATGGTTGGGCTATGATGCCAACTGCACTGAGCAGTTTTCTCACATTTCAGCATTATGCTGGAACTGCTATGTCTTCTGAAACAGAAAACTGTTCTAATGTATACAGATATATGGGTATAGATATATCAAACTCTGCTGCAATGCTTAGGATGAATACACACAATTGTGTGGTGGACTGGTGCTGATTGTCCTTTGGCTCCAGGTGAGTTGGCTTCACCTTTGGGGAGAGGAAAGTCGGTAATGACAATTTAGCTTTTGGATACACCTTATCACTCACAATTCCACAGCACATGCTCTAGGTTTGATATACCTACCACCTATATGCACAAGACAGCAAGTTAAATATGACATTATTCAATGACAGGAATCCTGTCCATTCCTAGCTGCCCTTGAAATCAAAACATTAGCTGAATTTATGGAGTAATATTCCAGCAAAAATATCACTAGGGCCATCACCTTTTCATTCTCAGTTCTTCCCATGTGAGCCTTTTGTCTATATTTTTGCATTCGTATTTACCCACAGTTTGATCTTGTCTTCTGACTCTGGATTAGAATATTGGCACAATGTGAAATATTTCAAAAGCATAAGCATTAGGGCGGCATGGTGGCTCAATGGTTAGCACTGCTGCCTCACAGTCCCAGGTTCGATTCCAACCTCAGGCGACTGTCTGTGTGGAGTTTGCACATTCTCCCCATGTCTGTGTGGGTTTCCTCCTGGTGCTCTGGTTTCCACCTACAGTCCAAAGATGTGCAGGTCAGGTGAATTGGCCATGCTAAATTGCCCATAGTGTTAGGTGCATTAGTCAGAGGGGAAATGGGTCTGGGTGGCTTACTCTTCGGAGGATCGGTGTGGACTTGGATGGGCCAAAGAGCCTGTTTCCACACTGTAGGGAATCTAATCTCTAATCATTATGCATCTACTAAGAGGCTTATGCCATGCTGAGAACACAAGGCTTGCCATTAGTTATAACTAATATTTGATGATTAGCTTCAAAGAGGGCGAAAATGATAGAGTAGGAGGAAGTGAGGACTGCAGATGCTGGTGATCAGAGTCAGTAGGTGTGGCACTGGAAAAACACAGTAGGTCAGGCAGCATCTCAGGAGCAGGAGAATTGATGTTTTGGGCATAAGCCCTTCATCAGGAATGATTAAGAGCTTATGTCTGAAACATCAATTCTCCTGCTCCTTGGATGCTGCCTGATCTGCTGTACTTTTCCAGCACCACAGTTTTTATCAGTGAAAATGCTAGACTCATGGGTAAACAAGCAATGGTATTGCAGAAAATTGTTTTGGTCCCACTGTGTCCAAAAGTCTTCAAGCCCTCACTCTGTAATTTTTGAAGCTTCAGCAATCTGTCCTATATCTAAACTCCACAGGTATTGTGATATCATTCATTTCAGAAAAATACCTTTAAATGTTACCCTGCTATAATTTTTGCATTACTTATTAAACAACGTAATGCACAAAAGCTAGCATGAGGCGACAATTACTCTTCAAGCACCACATCATCATTTGAACACTTTGCCTTTTGCACAATGTCGAAGCTGCTTTTTTCAAGAGTTATAGCAGAAATCAAATAACATTCAGTTCATTGTCTATTGAAAACTGTTAAGTCAAAGGGAAAAATGAAGAGAAGAACCTTTCTGTATTTTTTCAAAGTAATTTGTGGTGTTTAACACAGAACTGCACAGTTAGATTGCTAAACAAGATATATTTAGAATTGAGTAGTGAGTATAATTAAATCACTGCCAGTACCAGAGCACAGCAAAGCCTGTGTAATACTGTGATGGTTTCTTAAATTTTAAGGCACAAATGGGGTGTAATCATAGTGTGAAGGATATTCTAGTAACATTTGATTTGGAACATCCTGCTAAAGAAATTAACTGTGACCCATCACATTTGATTCCCCAATAGACCAAAACTGTCATTAATCATTGTGATGTGAACTTTCTCTTTGGCGTTTTCTTTTTTAAATCAAGATTTTGGTATAATAGATATATACTAGCTCTGACAAAGGGTCACTGGACCCGAAACATTAACTCTGCTTTCTCTTTCAGGTGCTGCCAGACCTGCTACGTTTCTCCAGTAATTCCTGCTTTGGTTTCCGAATTCCAGCAACCGCGGTACTTGGTTTTATAGCTCTTAAGTAATTCTGCATAAAAATAATGAATTCTATTGACTTTAGCAGAACTGATTATTAGTTGAGGCATATTGTAAGTAGTCAAAGCAAGAGCACTCAGTTTATACTGCGTCCTGTGACAAAATGTCTACTTGTGATGTGTCTTTGCTCTTCTATATAGACACTCTTATAAATTATATATTTTTTGTTGTAAAAGGCACCACTGACATATGACATAACTCTATAAATTGGAGCTGGAGCAGGCCATTCAGCCCTTTATGCCTACTCTATCATTCGATGAGATCATGGTTGATCTTTGACAACATGTCCCTGTACCATCCTTATATCCCTTGATGAATGCATGAAAAATCAGAACCTCTATACCTCTCCAGGGTAGAAAATTCCAAAGAATCAGAACATGCTGAGTGAAGAAATTCCTGAATGGTTTGTGCCTTATTCTGAGACTGTGTTCCTTTATTCTAGAACTCCAGAGAAATGATACAGCATTTGTTGCCCCTACAGTCAAGGCATAAGAATTCTGGCATGTTTCAGTGAAATCATCTCTCACTCTTCTAAACTTCCATGTACAGTGGTGAAGTCTGTTTAATCTTTCTTGAAAGGACATTCCCTTGATCCTGTGGTTAATGTTTGTTGCACTCCCTCTTTGGCAGGTGAGGAGACCAAAACTGCACATAAAACTCCAGATACAGGTATCCCCCACTATCCAAAAGTAAAGTGTTGCTATGAAACCTTTTGTACACTGAAGATGCATTAATTTATTTGAGCAAAATTTTGCATCTTTTCATAAAAGCGAAACTCCTTCTTGGATTCACGAAACAGGTACTAATGTAAGTCTTTCGTAAAAAATGAAGTGGTGTAAAGAGAACTTTTGAAATGTGGGGGAAACAATATATAGTCTCACCAAAGTTCGATATAATTGCAGCAAGACACCTTTACTCCTCTACTCAAATCCTCTTGCAATAAAAGCCAATTTCTTTCACATTCCCTCAGTTTCATAAACTTAAATTGCTAACCTATACCCAAACACCATGAACATATAAAACAGAAGTGAAATTGGAATGTGTGAGAATGTGTTTTCATTGGAGGTAAGATGAAAAGAAGAACTGAGGCAGTATTGTGCTCTGCATGCATTTCCTTATTTTATAGACATAAATAGACTGCTTAATTAAGACAGCGCACCTCAACCAAAAGACATCAGGAAGAATTAATGAGGCATATGTAAGACTAGGTTTTTTTTTCCCAGTGGAGTATTGTGTCTTTATGAACTGTATTCTCAGCAAAAGCAAGCAATGCTCTGGTGATTAACTCTTTCATGAGCAGCTAACTCAGAACCAACATTTTGTGTGATTTCAATCTAAGTGTTCGGGGAATAGACAGGGTCATGTACTGAGGGAATGGAGTTTAGTTCCAGGGGAGTCACTTGTTTAGAGGCAGGATTTTTGCTGGATAGGCTACTCATCCGCCATTTAATTTAGATGAATTAAAGACTGTGTGTCATTCAGGAGGTACGTGGGCTCCCCATAGCACTGGGGACAAGTCAGCTGCCTTAAAGTTGATCCTTCCACCAGCTTGACCAGGCAACTATGACAATTTATTTTTACTTTAGATTCCTTCAAGATGCTGAGTGTCCTGAGGGGTCCTCCATATTTCAAAACCTGTCTGTTAACTCTACCTAAATGACAAATGCTCCCTTTGGTCATGAATTGTCCCATTTGTGGAAAATCACTATTAGGTGACTGCTCCCGGCATAGTGTGGGTCAAGACCACCCATTTGTCACTTATTAGGCCCCAACTCTAAATGCAAAATTGTGCTTGATGTAAAGTTTGTTTGAGTTGAGTTTGAGCAGATTGAACAAAATAAGGCAATCCCATGGAGCAGGACAACAAAAGGCTACAAATTTTTAAATATTAAGGAACAATAAACAAACTTATCTTTTATTCAGTAAATATCCTTGCCCAATTATTATTGTTGGCAACATCAGTAATTTAAATATTTATGGTTAATTGGAGCTTTATTTAAAACCATCCCTTCAAACCTCAATAGTGATCAACAACCTGGTCTTGTGCATATGATTTCTAGATACTTTTAGAGCCATAAATAAACTAACTAAAATTATTAAAACCGTTTCTAATGCATTTTCAGCTTATCATTTCGTATCATTGAGAACAAGAACAGTATTAACCAAGTTACCTCAGAAAACAAAATGGAGTTCATCTTTACCTTTGTTTTACTTACCATTTCTTTTTCTGGGTTGAAGTGGTCCCTATAAGGATTATTAGTTAATTCATTTCATGGGAATTACTCATGTGGTGCGTGCTGCTCCAACTGTAAATTGCACCATTTTCTGGTGGATGCATAACCTAATGATGCACTTGATTGATAGAGATGGACCTGGAATAGTGTTGAGCTGATCTGAAGCAGGAATGTGGTGATAAGTAGTTTATTGCCATTTTCTCTGGTAGTGCTGTCTCATTCCTACACAAACATAGGGATAGTAATCAGCATAATTATGTTTGAACTACAATGAGTATTTTTCATCTCTGCTTGCTTCTTAGTGTTTGGAATGTTCCCTACCTGCTTAGTTGTTGTGATATGTTCCTAATTTATAACTACTGGGTTTGTCATATTTGCTCACTAATATCTGCATGTACACAGGCCACAGCTCCTACCAAGTCAGGTGTGATGTTATTTTATTAAGAAGGAAGCACTAAAACATTCTATGTGTTAGATATTATTTTTCTGAGGTGGATTTGTGTTCCTTTAAGATCAGAAAGTATAATAGTTAAATTAACATTATTGTTGCTTGGTTAATGAATATTGCCAGCTTAAAGCTGCAGCTTACTGACACCCAGCATTTCAAAGGTACTTTGCATCTTTGATTTCTGGGATGTCATATGCAATTGTGCTTCAGTTTAAATATATTTGTGAATAGATAAGGTTTATGCACAATTTAATTACTTTGCCATTGTAGCTGGCAGAATATGTGGCAGCTGCAAGATGAGACAGCATTAACTATGATCCTCAGTGAGCATTTATCTGACTCTGACTCTGACTCACCAAAGGTAGTTTCACCAGGTTTAAATGTATGTTTTTAGAAAGCTCTGTGAATACTATGCTGGTGACATTAATGACTCATGCAGGCCTGGTTCTGACTCATTTCTGTTTGGTACTGTTAGGTGGGAAGCTATCCAATAAAGTTGATGATTTTTTTTTATTCCTTGTATTTAGGGAAAAAAGACTGTGTGGCTGGGTAATTGCTTTTACAACAGTTGAGTTGGATGGAAGGTCAGAGGCATGAAATTGTCCTTAGGGTAGGAACATTACCATTTACAACTTTCACAGAATCATGGAATTATTATGGCGCAGAAGGAGGTTTTTCAGCCCATCACGCCTACACTGGTTCTAAGACCTAGTAATAATCACCTCCCTTTACCCCATATCTCTGCACACCATTTCATTCCAACGCCGTCATGAATGCCTTAATCAAACATTCCTTCACCACATTTCTAGGCATGCAATCATTATCCTAATTACTTGATCTGTGTAAAAAGTTTTCTCTCACATTACCCTTGTTTCATTTGCACGTCACTTTAAATCTAGGTTCTCTTGTTCTTTCTTCTTTTATGAGAGGGAGCTCCTTTTCTCTGTCCAGCCTGCTCATGATTTTGAAAACATCTATCAAATCACATCTATCCTCTTTACTTAAGTTTCTAATTCTTTGAACCAATCCTCTAAATCACTTCGGCATTTTCTCTAATGCATTCTCAACTTTCCTATAATGTGGCACCATAAACAATATATAGTACTTCAACTGAGGTCTAACAAGTGTTTTGTACAAGTTCAACATCACCTCCTTGCTCTTGTATTCTATGCCCCATTAATAAAACTGAGAATGCTGGATGCTTTACTATTTTCATGTCAAGCCAGAAGGCATTGTCAGAGATCTGGAGTTTTACATATCCTGACAATTGTGATTGCAGTCCATGACTTTAAAGAACCACTGCTTATAATTATAATTTTCATAATTATGTAAAACAGAAGCCTGAGACAAGTTGTCAGTGACACTCAGTCAATACTAACAAACGTATCAGCAATAACTGTGAAGCCATTCAAGAATGTTATCACAGGGTGATTTCAAGGCTTAACATTAGCTTTTCATTTTCATTATGAACTGTAGATGGTGCTGCAGCTTAACTTATGAGATGGCTACAATTAAAAGTAGAGGAAAATAGGTGGTTCACTTTTCGTGTCACTAACAGCCCAATAGAAGACAATAATAGGGTGGTTGAGGCATTTGGGTTAGTTCTGCCCAATTCTTGCTTGCTAAAGCACTGCTGATCCTCAGTGAAACCCTGGGGCAAGTGTTTGAAGCACTTTCATGAGCAAGTTGGTGAGTTTTAGGAGAATTTTCTGAGTGAAAGTAAAAAGCTGTGCATCCATTTCTGGCTCGGTTACATGCTGGTGATCTTAGCCAGAAATAACGCAAGTCTGTCAATGGCTGAACATATTTAAGCAGTTTCAACATAAGTGCGATAGGTCCTTTTAAAGGTCAATATTGCACACATGTTTTCTTCATCTCTAGTTGGTACTCAAGCTTTGAACCAGGTGAAATTATTCATTCACTTTTTGCCCCAAGTCGTTCAATTAGTTCCAGATAGTGTGCAGCCTGAAATCCTTTGAGTTGCTGTTTTAATGAGCAATCCTGCAGGAGGAAGCCAGGATGTTCAAAGTGGTTTCAGATGTCCTGTCCACATTTGTACTTGCATCCAATTTTTGTTGTTTTATTACATCCCAGAAACACAGTGTACAGCTTAAGACAGATGACATTATGGCATATGACATTCCAGTATAAAGGTCTTCACCTCACTTTCAACTATAGCAGGGCACTGGAGCCAATGCAGTCAGCCATGTGCATGGTTACAGTCATACAACATAGCCATAACATCAGTAAGCATAGATTATGTGTAAATCTGATTTCTTTTAACAGTACAGATAGTTAACATTGGCACTAAACTTTAAGACATAAGTTTTAAAAAGAATCCAGTCTTTGTGATATATGTTACTTGGGCTATAGTACAAGCAAGTACGCAGACCATATCATGCTGGCGATAGCTTTTGACCATTGAAGAAGAAACCACATCTTTGTGGCAGTAACGTGGCACTAAAAACTCATGTGGATAGTTCATGCTAAAGGCTGAAGAGTTGATGGCAGCAGTTGCAGTTATGAAAGGTTATGTTTCCTTTCCATTATTCATTATCTACCTGAGTTCAAAGCTAAAGTTTATAACTATCAATCAAGATCAAGGTACAACAACTTGTTCTGTAACCTCAAAGGAGGAGAACAGTCATGAATACATTTTCTCTTCCTGAAAAAAAAGGAGGCCATAGAGGGTTCAGTTGAAATAAAATGACAATTTTGCAAGAAGCCCAGACAGTTTGAATCAATTGTAACAGACCAACAATATCTACAGATGCTTTACCCTGCAAAAGCTGGATGAATCATTAACAGTGTGAACAAAACATCCAAATGAGAGGTGACTTGTGTCATCCACCAAAAAGTGTCCAATATTTCGTGACATATGCAAGTTATGTCTTCAAAAGGACATTGAGCTAAAATGTGCAAGAAGGTCCATGCGCCCAGAGAAATCTAAAGTGCCACACAGTGCTCTATAACAGCACATAGAAGTGTCAACTAAGGAAAAATATCCAATAGCTTCCATCTGTAGCAGCAAGCATCCTAATGAAGTCTAAGAGGTATCTGCAACATTACAGCATACAAATCTAGTGAAACGATACATGCAGATAATTTGATACCCTCCATGATTGCCATCTGAAAAGCTGAAGTTCTTGCCTCCATCCAAGTAATGTACCCCAAAAAATGGACAGCATGAGCTTATATGCCAAAATTAATGCTGTTATAATTAACACTGTTATAATTAATGCTGTTATAATTAATGCTGTTATAAGTGCAAATGTCACCCATCATGTGTCTTACAAGAGAAATAGTGAAGAAACTGGCACAGTATGTTAAAGTCCACAAATTATAATTTAATTTCCTACAAGAGTTGAGACAACCCATGCATTGATATTCTCTTTCTTAGATATTAACATATCCAACTCAACATCAACCCTCCTCATTAGTTCAGCTTTACAATTCAAGACAAGTTCAAAGTAGAATTGGATTCCATGGTATAGAACAACATCATTCACAAATTTGAGGATTGTTCTGATTGGTACAACTCCACTACAAGTCAGCTGACACTGTAGGAATGTGTTTAGTTCCAAGTCAACTGAATATTGCTTATAAAGAGATGCTCACAAGTTTCCTACCCTGAAGAACTTAGGCCCAAGTTCTCATGTGCAAAGCATTTTCCAGGCTCAGTGCCAACAATAGATATTGGTCCACAAATTGAGTCGTAGGAGATGCCAACTTTTAGAACACCTTATGGGATATTGTTTCCTCAGATTAGCATTTGGATTATTTATTTGTCAGGATATATTCTGACAATGTATTGACTGTCTCATTGAGAATCTACCAGGGTGTTTTTGCACTGCAAATGACACCAAATTCCTTGGAAGAATGAAATGTGAGCATGACATAAAACTGCCGTCAGATCATGACAGTAGCAAGAAAATGTGGTCTTCTTTTCAACAGCAAAAAAATGTCAAATCAACATTTGCCAAATCAATTTCTTTGGATCAGTTTACCCATTAAATAGGATTAGACTTGATCCTACCAAAATAGGAAGATGTACAGAAGTTGCCTACACCATAAGACAAAGGTGACTTACACTCAAAAATGCTTTATTACAGAGCAAATGTGTTATCATAGAGTCATAAAGTCATACAGCATGGAAACAGACCCTTCTGACCAATTCATCCATGCTGACCATGTTTTCCAAACAAGTTCCACTTACCTGCACTTGGCCCATATCTACCTTTCCTATCTATGTACATGTTCAACTCTCTCTTAAATGTTGTAAATGTACCTGCATCTACCAGTTCCTTTGGCAGTTCATTCCACATATGGACCACTCTCTTGTGAAAACATTGCTCTTCAGGCCCCTTTTAAATTTTCCTCATCTCACCTTAAAAATATGCCCCCTAGTTTTGACCTCCCCAACTCTATGAAAAATACCTTTGTTACTCACTTTATTTATGTCCCACATGATTTTATAAACCTCCATAAGGTCACTCCTGAACCTCCTACACTCCAGTGAAAAAACTCCCAGCCTATTCAATCTCTCCTTATAACTCAAACCCTCCTGTCCCATAACATCCCAGTAAATCTTTTCTGAATCTCTCCAATTAGGATCCCAACTTTACCACAACAGAAGTACTTGCATCATTGGAACATGCTATTATACTAAGATTCTCTATTGATTATTCAAAACAAATGTGGTAACTAAAGGAAACTAATTTTTTATTTCAAGCTTGGAAGACTGCATTGAAAAAATTAACACACATGATTTGTCATAAAAAAAGCAACTTCTTAAAAGTCTATTTACTAACAGAGCCAAAAAAAAACCCCACCTTTTTAAATGCCGGATAGAATTTATCAATGCAAAGTCATGAATTTGGAATGAAAACTGTACCAGCAAATATTCCAACATTTAACCAATAAAGTCACCAAGAGATTATGGAACTGTGCGGACTACATTGAAAATTTGGTTGTTTTTAGCCAAAGCTGGGAAGAACATTGATGCCACTTGATTGAATTGTTTGGCTGGTTACATAAAAGGTCAATTTGGTATTTGACCTGGCGAAGATTGAAGATTGAATTTACCAAGGCAAAAGTGACTTGTTGAACAACTAAATAAGTGAAAGTAAGGATTTTTGGATTTTAGGCCATGCTTTCCTGACCTTACCCGCATCCCACCTTTATTACCATCCCTGAGTTACACTACTGCAGAGCAGCATATTATCATTATCCAGTGGGGTACCATTACAGACAGGCAAGGATTCAGAAATTTTCAAAGATGAGCCTTTATTTCTAGTCATCAAAAGCAAACATAAACAAATGTTTTAGAGAGTGCAATTCACCAGAAGTGGAACCCAAGCTTTTGAATTAAAAGTAACCCTGAATCTGCCCACCATGGGTATTTTTTATTCGCAGGTCCCTTCTGGCAAGCAGCAGGTGAGGGCAGTGAACATAACTTGTGGTGGATACTTTCAACACCAGGCCTGGCCTAATGGTCTGTAAACCCCTTCCTGCCAGGCCAAGAATCTTCACATTCTCTTTCATCTTGCTGTACCAGTCAGCCTATTTCCACTGATCTGTCACCTAAACTAGTGAGGAAACTCACCACATAAAACTCAGCCTTTAACTTTGATCTTTGCCTTTGAGTCCTGACATTACAATTTAATGATGCTTGCTGCGGTTCTCCATGCTACCCCCATTTAGGACACAGCAGTGATCACTGATAATATTTAACACTCCCACCCCTGCCCAGAGATGTTCATTCTCTCCATTCTGTATGGCTTCCCCCTTATGCCTCCACTTTATCCCCATCACATTTCATGCCTACCTCAGCATATACATCAGTTCCTACTCCAGCCTTGAATGTCCCCCACCTGTCTGCCTGTCCCTTCCCAAAAAGTGACCTTGCAACTGTATTTGAATGCCAGCTATTGGTGCATCTCAACTGCAGTTTTAAAGTCCAGACAAAGACCTGTAAATGGATCAGAAATGAGGGTCCTGCAAGGCTGGCAGCGTTCATGGATAAGTAGTGTGCGTGGCTGGTGCCCTGTAACATTCTTGCAGGGTCTCTAAGATGGTGGCCCAGAAGATCAAATAGTGAGCTGAAATGACGAGGCATAGGTGGTGACATTTTGAAAAATGTCCATATTACAGAGGAGGAGGGGCTGGATGTCTTGAAAAACATATAAGTGGATAAGTCCCCAGGACCTGATCTGGTGTACCCTAGAACTTTGTGGGAAGCTAGGAAAGTGATTGCTGGGCCCTTGTCTGAGATATTTGTATCATCGATAATCACAGTGAGGTGCCAGAAGACTGGAAGTTGGCTAACATGGTGCCACTATTTAAGAAAGGTGGTAAGGACGAGCCAGGGAATTATAGACCAATGAACCTGACGTTGGTGATGGGCAAGTTGTTGGAAGGTATCCTGAGGGATAGGATTTACATATATTTGGGAAGGCAAGGACTGGTTAGGGATAGTCAGCATGGCTTTGTGTGTGGGAAATCATGTCTCACAAACTTGATTGAGTTTCTTGAAGAAGTAACAAAGTGGATTGATGAGGGCAGAACGGTAGACGTGATCTATGTGGACTTCAGTAAAGGCATTTGACAAGGCTCCCCCTCGGACACTGGTTAGCAAGGTTAGATCTCATGGAATACAGGGAGAACTAGCCATTTGGATACAGAGCTGGCTCAAAGGTAGAAGACAGAGGGTGGTAGTAGAGGGTTGCTTTTCAGACTGGAGGCCTATGACCAGTGGAGTGCCACAAGGATCGGTGCTGGGTCCACTACTTTTCGTAATTTATATAAATGATTTGGATGTGAACATAATAGATATAGTTCGTAAGTTTTCAGATTACATCCAAAAGTGGAGGTGTAGTGGACAGCGAAGAAGGTTATCTCAGATTACAATGGGATCTTGATCAGATAGGCCAACGGGCAGAGGAGTTTAACTTATATAAATGTGAGGTGCTGCATTTTGGGAAAGCGAATCTTAGCAAGACTTATACACTTAATGGTAAGGTCCTGGATCAGTGGTGCTGGAAGAGCACAGCAATTCAGGCAGCATCCAATGAGCAGCGAAATTGACGTTTCGGGCAAAAGCCCTTCATCAGGAATAAAGGCAGAGAGTCTGAAGCGTGGAGAGATAAGCTAGGGGAGGGTGGGGTGGGGAGAGAGTAGCATAGAGTACAATGAGATGAAGGTGATAGGTCAGGGAGGAGAGGGTGGAGTGGATAGGTGGAAAAGGAGCTAGGCAGGTCGGA
>NC_057744.1:19151055-19214125 GCF_004010195.1 Chiloscyllium plagiosum
GGCAGGAGCATGCTGAGACAATGGGTCGGCCAGGGTGGTCAGGCTTGTGGATCTTGGGAAGGAGGTAGAACCGGGCAGTGCAGGGTTCCCGGACTATGAGGTTGGAAGCTGTGGGTGGGAGATCTCCTGAGGTGATGAGGTTCTGTATGGTCTGGGAGATGATGGTTTGGTGATGGAGGTGGGGTCATGGTCGAGGGGGCAGTAGGAAGAGGTGTCCTCGAGTTGGCGTTTGGCTTCAGTGGTGTAGAGGTCAGTGCACCAGACTACTACTGCGCCCCCTTTATCCGCTGGCTTAATGGTGAGGTTGGGATTAGAGCAGAGGGATTGGAGGGCTGCGCGTTGTGAGGGTGAGAGGTTGGAGTGGGGGAGGGGGGTCGACAGGTTGAGGCGGTTAATCTCCGGGCGGCAGTTGGAAATGAAGAGGTCGTGGGCAGGTAATAGGCCAGCGCGGGTGTCCAGGTGGATACAGTGTGGACGAAGGGGTCCTTGGAAGGTGGACGGGAGTCCTGATTGTGAAAGTAAGCTCGGTGGCGGAGGCGACGGAAGAAGTGTTCGATGTCACGGTGTGTATTAAATTCATTGATGCATGGACGGAGGGGGATGAAGGTGAGTCCTTTGCTGAGGACTGATCGTTCGTCCTCAGTGAGTGGGAGATCTGGAGGGATGGTGAAAACTTGGCAGGGCTGGGAGCTGGGATCTGGTGTGGTTGTGGAGCTGGGAGTGGGGTCGGAGCCAGTACCTGGAGTGGGTGTGATGGTGGGGGAATGGGGGTGGAGGCATGATGGTAAGGACCTAGGCAGTGTTGCTGAACAAAGAGACCTTGGAGTGCAGGTTCATAGCTCTTTGAAAGTAGAGTCGCAGATTGATGGGATAGTGAAGATGTCGTTTGATATGCTTTCCTTTATTGGTCAGAGCATTGAGTGTAGGATTTGGGAGGTCATGCTGCAGCTGTACAGGACATTGTACTTTTGGAATATTGTGTGCAATTCTGGACTACTTCCTATCGGAAAGATGTTGTGAAACTTGAAAGGGTTCAGAAAAGATTTACAAGGCTGTTGCCAAGGTTGGAGGGTTTGAGCTATAGGGAGAGACTGAATAGGCTGGGACTGTCTCCCTGGAGCGTCGGAGGCTGAGTTTCATAAAATCATGATGGGCTTGGATAGGATAAATAAAGAAAGTCTTTTTCCTGGAGTGAGAGAGTCCAGAACTAGAGGGCATAGGATTAGGGTGAGAGGGGAAAGATATAAAAGAGACTTAAGAGGCAATCTTTTCATGCAAAGGGTGGTGCGTGTTGGAATGAGCTACCAGAGGAAGTGGTGGAGGTTGGTACAATTACAGCATCTAAAAGGCATCTGGATGGATACATGAATAGAAAGGGTTTAAAGGGATATGGGCCAAGTGCCAGCAAATGGCACTATATTAGGTTAGCATATCTAGTCAACATGGACAGGTTGGACCGAAGGGTCTGTTTCCATGCTGTACATCTCTATGACTATGAGGTATCTGCTCTTGGGAATTGGGAATTGGCTATGTCCAAGTTCCTGTAGGTAACCCAATCTGCAACATTATGTGCTTATGAAACAAAAATAAGAAACAAAATACAATCTATCAAGCCATAATTCAGAGTAAGATCTGACTTGTTGAGCAATACCATTAACTGGGATGATAACAGATATCCAACATATTTCTTGTTCTTGCTATCCTGTGATGGTCTTGCAGATTGCATTGTTCTCATGGTAACATCCATGATGGTTAAATGTAAACTAATTTACAAATGTTTTTTGATAGCTATGTTTAAGCTAAGTGTTACTCCTCAAGGTACTGATTCACCTTCAGTGGCAACATGTTCAATCTACACATTTTTCCTTTCGCAGTCTCACCATCAAATCACGTGGGCATAACACATTGTTGGAAAGAAGGGAGAAATGGTGAATAATCATGATCATTAAGCATGTAGTAAGTGTAACCAGGACAAGCTATGAGAGTTACACATTCTCAATGAATATGTGTCCTTCGAAAGATGCTACAACATAGTGTTCAACATTCGCATATGACGTAGTAAGCAATGTTTGAATTTTGCGAAGCAATAAGTACATATCCAAGCTGTATATGATTCAGCACCATCATAGCGACTTAGATACTGAAAGGATTGGACCAGACAATAACTGTGCATCAATAACAAATGATGCACATCCATTTGTCATGATGGACAGCACACCGACTGAAGCTATATGGCCAATTCATGACAACTGTATGTTTTCGATTAGATTAGATTAGATTACAGTGTGGAAACAGGCCCTTCGGCCCAACAAGTCCACACCGACACGCCGAAGCGAAACCCACCCATACCCCTACATTTACCCCTTACCTAACACTACGGGCAATTTAGTATGGCCAATTCACCTAACCTGCACATCTTTGGACTGTGGGAGGAAACCGGAGCACCCGGAGGAAACCCACGCAGACACGGGGAGAACGTGCAAACTCCACACAGTCAGTCGCCTGAGTCGGGAATTGAACCCGGGTCTCTGGCGCTGCGAGGCAGCAGTGCTAACCACTGTGCCACCGTGCCGCCCACAACTGTATGTTTTCTAGACCCAGTTGTTCTATATGTCCATCAAAGTGTCATCTTAGGCTGTAAAGATAAAGTATTTATGCACACTTTTATATGTTTATATGAAAATTGTTCCCGTCATTAAAGAAAAGGTGAGATTTTGTAGTATTGTATAGATCGCAAAAAAACTGCCTTTACGACAGTTAGATGTCATCATGATATGTGATGTTCAGTCAGTAGTATGATCCAGGGGCCCATTGGGGTTTAGATACAGATTTAGGAACAAATTACTGCAAATGCTGGAATCTGTACTGAAAATAACAAATACTGAAGATCACAGCGGATCAGACAGCATTCACAGAGAGAGAGCAAGATAACATTTCAAGTCATGAAGAGTCATCAAGACTCGAAACGTGAGCTTGTTCTCTGTCCATGGATGCTGTCTGATCCACTGTGATCTCGAGAATGGTGTTTTCATTACAACTAGTCTTGTTCATTATTTTAATAAGTGTAGAAACAGAAAATGGATTGTTTTTGCACCTCAGATTGTGGCAGACTTTAAAAGAATGGGAAGTCAACTAGGAACACCTTGCACAATCTAATGTTATGGAACAGAAACTCATAAATAATTTCAGATTAAAAATTTCTGATTATGTGCAGATTAGGGGTAAACTGTGTCAGATAAGTGTTTCAGCTACCTGCACTTTTTCCCTTTTTGCAGAATTTGTGTACATTAGCTATTCAGCTGCCAGCACAGCAGGTTTTCTGAGGCAATACTTACAAACGATTTACAGCTGACCTTAAGTTAAAATGTGGGAACAATAACTTTCACCTTTAAAAATGAAAAGGTTTTCAATATGCAAAATTTTTGCATGGTAGTCATTCAGTTTGCTGACTCAGGTCTGGGAATTCATGTAGGATGAGATGAGTAAAGGAAATCTTGTCCTGTGTAGCACTCAAGGACATCATCATCTGAAATGACTGGTGTAACAAGCTGATAACAGACAGAATGAATGTTATCACCAATACTGAGTTCTTGGCTTTAAATAGAAAAAGTGACAGACTTGAGAAAGATTCTATTGCAAGACTATACTGCTGCATCCTTTCCTTGCACTAAGTAGCTACCCCAACTGCCAAAATTTTATTGCTAATTCAACTATAACAATACACTCTGCAGCCTCTTGAAAGGACATAATTTATTCCAAATACTAGTAGCAACTTAGAATTGAAACAGTTCTCACATGCAAAACCATTCTGATGCAAACTACCTGCATAGGATTTTTTATTCATTCACAGAATGTGTCTGTCTTTGCCAAGGCAGACACTTAGTCCAGTTAGGCATTGCATCTCCATTTGCTTTTGAGAATGTGAGCTGCCTTCTTGAGTTGCGGTCCTTGTAATGAAAGTACCACTAAGTGCTGTTAAAGGGAATTCCAGGATTTTGATCCAGCAACAATGAAAGTTCAGCAATGTATTTCCAACTCAACCTTAGAGGCGATCCAAGCATAATTCTGAAATAGGACATCTCTGTCATGCTGATGCTGTCCAGATGGAATACTATTAAAAATATTGGTCTTGCTAAACCATAATTCATCTGGGGGTGCCTAATTAGTTGCTACTGTTATGTGTACTTTCCTGGGTAGAACTGGAAATATTAATTCAGGGCATCTTGAATGTCAATGCTACCATTAGTGACTGACCTCCTTGATGTTGATGGAAACCTATAAGATTCTATCTTGCTGAACTGAAGCCTGTGAACAATGCACCCTTGTCAATGCCAGTTTGGTGTAATAGCTGACACAATAATGGTCTGTTTACTTTGGTAAGAGGTAACATTTGTGCCACTGAGTCAGAAGGACATGAGTGCAGGACTGACTTTAGGCAGTTGGACATATAACCTAAGATGATACTGAATAGTGTTGCATTGTCAGTGGACATGTCTTTTGGCTGGGATATTAAATGAGATCTTATCTACACTCTCAGGTGAATCTAAAAGATTCTATGATATTATTTGGTTTAAAAAGGCAGGGATTCGATAGTGTCCTGGCCAATATTTAAACTTGCATCAAAATAACTAAAATGATCTGATCTACCTCATTGCTGGTTATCATACATTGCTGTGCTTAAACCATCCACCATATTTTTCAACTTTACAGAAGTGGCTTCACTTCAAAATGTGTCTATTGAATTTGACGTACTTTGAGACATCCTGGGGTCCTTTTTATCCTTTCCATTGATCGGTGAGAGTGGAGTAATCTGTGTTCGCAAAAACAAAAGACAATGAAAATTCAAGGTATCTGTTTCAGAGTGATTCCAGCAATTCTAGAAACTAGTGAATTTAAGGAGACCATCAGTTTATGGTGCTTACTTAGTGTCTTATCTTCTCTTAAGACATTTCTGCTGTCAAAAAGTTATGGGTTTTAACTCCGGCAGAGCAATCTGTTTCTAGCAAACTTTACTTGGCATTTGTAATTAATTTTAAGTTTAGTTGGCAGCATTTTTCCAAAAGGTTTTCCTGTCCATGGATGTAATCAATGTATTCAAATAACCAATATCAAGTATTGTTGTAGACTGACTGACAATGGTCAATTCATTTTCTGAGTTTAGATAGATTAATTGTTGTTCACTCTTACATATGAAATTAAGTGGCTACAAAATTAAATCACTGAAATGTTGTTAAAAATAAGTGTTGGCAAAATTGAAAACTCTCACTGAGTAGAACCTTTAAATTGTGATAAAAACACATGTGATTGATATAGAATTTCATCTAACACTTGACTTGGAGAAAAATCTGGGAGTAAACATTTCCTTACTAGCTCCTGCCACATTAAATTTTAATTCCAACCTAAACATTGCAGCCTAGATTTACTGTCCTTTTCTTCACTGGCAGATGTGGGATGTAGGTTGGGGACCCATTTTGTCAGGTACCTGCCCAGTTTTACAACCTTTTCATTTCTCTCTGGAATGGCACAATGATGTACAATAATTGTGCCCATAATTGAAAATCTGGAAAGTCTACACTATTGATCGCTGGGTGATGAATTGCACAAGCTTGGGCATAGATTTAATGTTTTATGAATGTACAGAAAAAAACTTCAAATGCAATACCTTGAGCCCAACTTTGCCAACCATAGCCTTTGGGTGTGGCCACAAACCAATCTCCAGCACCCTCCATGTACATTCTCACACACAGGCTGGATAACCCACCATGCCCTATGTGCATATTTCTGAAATATGTTGGGGTGAATTTTTTTATGCAGTGTAAAATCCCATTGTAACAAAATGTTTGTCCCCATTTAGTAATAATGGAATATTTAGCTTCCTGAGTATCTTCACACTATCTTATCTTGCCCATGTCTGATGTCACTTTGATTGAAAGACTGGAGCTATTTCCTTTCCTACACCATTAACATGTTCTAATTATACCTGGTGGAGGTTCACTGCCTAACAAAGCCCAGCTGCAGATTAGCATTTTAAATGAAGTTAGTTACCTGTAGATAACTTAAGGTTCTCCTTAAAACTCCCAAATACCCTCTGGTAATTTCTAATTCCTCTCCAAAGGCACCTCAGAATAGTGATGCCCTCTTGCTTTCCTTACAGTCCATCAGTGGCCACTTCTTTCAGCTGTGCTACTGATTTGGTTTGACTTGATTTATTAGTGTCACATGTACCTAGGTACAGTGAAAAATTTTGTTTTGCATGCAGTACAGGCAAATTGTACTGTACAAAGTGCACGAGGGTAATAGAATGGAATAAAGAATGTAATGTTACGCTGCAAACAAAGCACACAAACAGCTAGGTCAATGTTAAATTTAAAATTTAAGAGGTCCATTTAAATGTCTAATAACAGCGAGGAAGAAGCAGCTCTTGAAACTTTGTTGTGTGTGTTTAAGTTTTTGTATCTTCTGCCTGGAGGAAGAGGTTGGAAGAGATTATAGCCGGGGTGGGAGGGATTTTTGATTATGTTGGCTGCTTCCTGAGGCAGTGAGAAATATAGATGGAGTCAATGGATGGAAGGTTGGCTTGGGTGATGGACTAGGCTGTGTTCACAACTGTCTGTGGTTTCTTATGGTCCTGGACAGAGTAGTTGCTGTATCAAGCCATGATACCACTGCATAGAATGCTTTCTGTGGTGCATCTATGAAAATTGGTAAGAGTCTTTATGGACATGTTGAATTTCCTTAGTCTCCTGAAGAAGTAGAGGTGTTGTTGTGCTTTCTTCACCGTAGCATCATCATGGGTGCACCAAGGCAGATTGTTAGTGACCATCACTCCTAGGAACTTGACTCTCTTGAACACCTCCACCTCAGCACTATTGATGTAGATAGGGAATGCCCTTCACCTTGCCTCCTGAAGTCAATGACCAGCTCTTTAATTTTGCTGATGTTGATAGAGATTTTTTCCCTTACACCACGCCGCCAAACACTCTATCGCTTTCCTATATACTGTCTTATCATTGTTTGAGATCCAGTCGAAATGGGTGGTGTCATCAGCAAACTTGTAAATAGAGTGAGGATGAAATCTGGCCACATAGTCATGAACATATAGGGAGTATAGTAAGTGACTGACTTTCAGCCTTGCGGGGCATTGGTGTTGAGGATTATGGTGGAGGAGGTATTGTTACTGATTATGGTCTATTGGTCAGAAAGTCAAGGATGCAGTTGTAGAGGGCAGAGCAGAGACCTAATTCTCAGAGTTTGGAGATTAGTTTGTTTGGAATTATGATATTGAAGACAGTGCTGTACTCAATAAGTAGGAGCATGACATAGATACCCTTGTTATCCAAATTTTCCAGGGATGAGTGTAGGAAATTGCATCTGCTGTGGATCTGTTGTGAGAGTAGGTGAATTACAAGGGGTCGTGGCAGGCTGAGAGGCTGGAGTTGATGTGAGCCATGACCAACCTCTTGAAGCACTTCATAATTATGGAGGTCAGAGCCACCCGGTGGTAGCCATTGAGACACGATGCATGAGTTTTCTTTCTCACCAGGATGATGGTGGTCTTCTTGAAGCAGGTGGGGAGTTTCGATTGTTGTAAGGGGAGGTTAAAGATGTCTGCAAATACTCCCGCTAGTGGTATGCACAGGATCTGAATGCATGGCCAGGGACTCCATTTAGGTCAATCCTTTTCCATGCATTCACTCTCAAAAAGACTGATCTGATGTTTGCAGCGATGACTGAAGGAACAAGTGTATCCAAAGCTATTGGAGCAGGTAGAATCGTTTCACTCACTCTGCAGACCTGCCTATCATATTGAATGTGTTGGTGACTTGGACAGCCAATCTGTTCTCTTAAATTAGATGGGAGGCTCAGCAAACACCAACTAAAAGATCTTCATCAGGAAGTCCTGTTGTCCTGGGAGATCTGTTGCGGTCCTGCTGTCTAAAATGTACAGGCTTACAAAATCTCCTAACCTTGGGACTCATCCTCAGCAAAACTCTAGCCCACTGTTCTGATTGCAGGGAGTCAGGGAGAAGCTAAACACCATTTAGGTGCTCTGTTGCTTTACAAAACTCTCATGCTGTTATACATATTATGAAGATCAGAGTAGTGCTGGAAAAGCACAGCAGGTCAGACAGCACCCAAGGAGCAGGAAAATCAACATTTCGGGCAAAAGCCCTTCATCAGGGTTTTGCCTGAAACATTGATTTTCCTACTCCTCGGATGCTGGCTGACCTGCTGCTCTTTTCCAACTCTACTCTAATCTCCAGCATCTGCAGTACCCACTTTTGCCATACATATTATGAATGTTGCTCTGTCAAGCACTCAGAGTTAAATGTATTTAACTCTGAGCTTAAAATGTGCTCATTATGGGCAGAATACCACAGGGATATGAGATTGTGTTACTTGTACAACAGAGGAAAGTAAGTATGTAGATCAAAATAGAGATCTGCACTGTGAAGGAAGTATTTTGTTTCAACCTGTTCAACATTATATCTCAATAAAAGAGGTACTATGGGTAATTACAATTGAAATCTTGAATTAACCTCTAGGTGGAGCTCAGAAGCATGCAATCCTGCTGAAGAGCGGCCCTTCCATTCAGCATCATTGTACCTCTAATGCAATCAATCTAAAAAGATTACATTTAAGTGCAGACATCAGACCATGAAAACATATGGATTAGAGACCTGAGAAGTGATATTGCTCGGAAATATATCTGCTAACTAGGCATAAAGCTTTCGTAGCTTTGACTATAGATTAGTTCTAGGTCTCCATTAATGCATAGTATTTATTATCAGGTTTCTCCAAGGATTAGTATTCGATTTTCTAAATCATGCATTATTTCAGCTGTTCTTGGATTCCATGAAACTAAATACCATACAATGTACAAATAGTATTTGCCTCAATCTAACAATAAGAAACTTTGTGAGTGTCTTTGTGTGTTTGGCCCTTAGATTTTACTGTTGCCAAATAGACAAACAACCTTCCATCCTCAGTGGCTCAACAAACCATCCATTGGAAAAATGGTTCCTATGTAAGGAGAGCTGCCATCAACTTCTTGATTTTCACCACTACTTCCTTGGTGTATCCATGGATGGACAACACTACCAGATTCAAATATATATATAGTGGTGTAGTGTACATTGAGAAGGCTATTTGGGAATGCAGCAAGATCTTGATCAACTGAGCGATTAGGTTGAGGAGTGGCAGTTGGATTTTAATTTAGATGAATGAAAGGCTTTGCATTTTGTTGGGATAAACCAGGGCAGGACTTGTACAGTCAGTGGTGAAACAATTAGATCTAGGAGTACAGGTTCATAGCTCCTTGAAAATGGAAACAGGTAGACAGAGTGGTGAAGAAGGCTTTCAGCATGTTTGCTTTCATCGGTCAGCGCACTGAGTATAGGAGTTGGTACATCTTGTTGCAGTTATACAAGATGCAGGTGAGGCCATATATGGAGTAGTGCTTGCAGTTCTGGTCACTCTACTATAGAAAGGATATTATTCAACTAGAAAGAGTGCAAAAACGATTTACTAGGATGCTACCTGGTCAGGAAGGTTTGAATTATAAGGACAGGTTGGTCAGGCTGTGACATTTTTCCCTGGTCCATAGGAGCCTGAGAGGTGACCTTATAGAGGTCTGCAAAATCATGAAATGCATAGATAAGGTAGAAATCTAACAGCTTTTCTGCATGGTAGGGGAGTCTAAAACTAGAGAATATATGATTAAGGTGAGAGGGGAGAGATACAAAGGGGTCCAGAAGGGCAATTTGTTCACACCCAAGATGGTGAACAGGCTGCCAGAGGTAGTGGTGGATGCGAGTACAATTTTGTCATTTAAGAAATGTTTGGTCAGGTACATGGATGGGATAGGTATGGAAGGATATGGACCAAATGCAGGCAAATAGGACTCATTTAATTGTGAAAACTGGGCAGCATGGCTGAAGGGCCTGTGGATGGCCTGTAGACTTCTATAACTCTACATACTTCAAATTACACACAAAGGAGTTATGCATGGTTTTGAGTAGGTTTTATCCAACATCTTAAATGATGTGTTTTAGCGCAGTTCACACCAGCATACCATAGTGTCAATATTTAATTATGGTACTCCTCAGGTAGCTGGTGGGCAAAGCAATTGCATTACTCACCTGATGGCATTAATGAAAGACTCAAATAATTTTCTTAATCGGTCATTAGAATTGGAACAAGAATTTGTCAATCGTCAATAAGCACTGAGGACTGATGGGCAGCTTGCCAATTAGGGTTTCCTCAGCGCATCTAATTAAGTGAGGAAATTGTCAGCCTATCAATTTTAATTGTAGTAAATTGAATTTTAAAAAAAGTCTTTACAAATCTTTGATGTCATTTAATACATAATGTCTTCTCATTTGACTAACAGAATTTTTCCAGAACTTATTACTTTAATCTGTTCTTTTGCATATTTTCACTTCAATTATATGAATTGAACTTTCCTTTAACATCACCTTTCAAACATGTGACTCCTACCATCTAGAGCAGCATGGTAGAACTGCCATCTCCAAATTGTTCTTCAAGCAACAACTCATCCTAACTTGGAACTGTAACACTGTTCCTTCAGTGTTGCTGGGTCAAAATCCGGAATTCCTTTCCTTTTCACCATACGTGCACCATGTGTGTACTGCACTGGTTCAAAAAGGTGGCTCACCTTCAATTTGTTAAGGTAGTTAGGGATGGACAATAAATGTTAGTCTGGCCAATGACCACACCCGTGCATCCATCCTGTGAAAAAAAACCTTGTTTCTTGATTTGTAATTTTATATATTTTAATAGCCATTTGCTATGTTTTATTATTTTCATATCTTTAATCTACCTGTGCACACTTATCAGTACTTTCTATCAAACAGCACTTAAATACGTTTGATGCAGTTGAATTGCATTACATTTGGTTAGAAGCATAAATGTAGCTTTTTTACTGATCCTGCAGAGAAAAAAGGCATTATCTGACATTATACAACCCTTCAGTTTTAACCAGTACATTTCAATAAAAGTACTTTACTGTGTGGAAGTTCTAACAACTTTGAAGTTTACGCAGAATATAAGAAGCACAATTATAGTAGCCTCAATGATAACCTTAGAAAGTAATGAGATCATGAATTTTAGAATTTGGGAAAAAGTGGACTTAAAAATCTGTTGTCATATGCAGCTAGTCAATTTGTTAATTAGCTTCTCAATAATAATTTTGTTCTGATGTCTTTTAATTTATTTGAAACAATGTCCCATTTTTTCTCATTTCTTAACTTCATGACATAAATACAGTTTTACATTGGTGAGCCATTCACTAGTCTTCTGAATAACATATTTATGATTTTCTTTACCTAGTATTAATGCCATGCCATGCTGTATTGTTTCTAATGTGCACACTTCTCACAGTCTCTATTCTTGCTTATCTAAGTTCCCCCATATTTCCCATTATCTCTTCTGTCTGTCCATTGTACTTTTACTTAAAAGGTCTAATTTCTTTGCTCCTGCTCTTTGTTACACTTTGATGCTCTCTGTCCTTATATTCTGCGAGGATTCTTTAAGGTATTCTGTTTTGATATTTCTCAATGCGCTCTGGTTGATCTATCCTGTACTGACTATTCAGCAGTAGCTCAGAAAGCATCCCTAATTAATTGGTATGCAGTTGGGTTTACCTATTAAATTCTGCAGTCTTGTCAGTTTACAAAAGGGCTGTTCTCAGCTCAATTCTTCATTAGTCAATAATCTCTAAGTATAATATGAGGGATCAGTACTTAGGGTCAATGATTCCAATTTGACATACTGCAAGATCAAATCGGTAAATCTAACATCATACACATTATAAGCACAATACAAAGTGTTGCTTGCGGATTCTATGGCCATATGATAAATAGTTGTTGTGCTGATGTAGCTCTTAACCTTTGCCTGTACATTTTGTATTTACAATTTTTTGACACCCTAGCTTTGTCACACCAAATTTTTTTGTAATTCTTTAATTGTTTGATGAAATGTAAGTCTTGCTGTCAAGGTCAGCATATGTTGCTCATAGTGAATTGCCTTTTAAAAATGGATAGTAAGCTGCCTTCTTGAACTGTTATGGTTCATATGGTATAGGTACACCCAGGAAGAGAGTTCCAGGTTTTTGAACAAGTGACAAGGAAGAAACGACAATATAGCTCCAAGTCAGGATAACATGATATGAGGTGAGCCCTGCTGTTGGTTCTGATCCCATGCATCTGCTGACCTTGTCCTCTATATGATAATGTTTGTGGATTTAGAAAGTATGTCAATGGAGGTTTGGCAAGTTGTTGCAATGCACATTATATAAGGTACATTCTGCTGCCACGATTGGCTAATATTTAAGTTATTGGATGGGGCTCCAATCAAATGGGCTGCTTTTTTCTGGACGGTTTTGAACTTCTTGAATGTATTCAGTAGCTTAGCTACTCATCACAGAAAATTGAGCACCTAGACTGTTGTAGGCACAGTAAATTTATATTCTGTAGGTAAATTTCCGGTCAGTTGTTTTACTCGCAATGTTGATTATGGAGATTTCAGTGATGGGAATGATAGGAAAGGTGGTTACATATTTTTTGTAGGAATTGGTCACTGCATTGCTTTTGAAATCATAAGAAATATTTACACCAGGACAAGTCTGAATATCATTCAAATCTTTGCAGTTTATAGGCATGGACTGCTTTGTAATCTGAAACAATCATTTAGTGCACAAAAGTTGGATCAGTAACACCTGCTTTTCAATGTCCAATATAGCATCTGTGTAGACGCTTCTCAGCAAGTCATTCTGGTTGCTATGTTGGTGAGGGTGTTTGTAATCCTGTTTTTCTGCTAATTCAGCATATTTTTCTCCTTGTGTGGCCGCCAGTGTACTATTTAAAAACGTTGGAGCCTGCCCTCTCCCATGTTCTGCCATTATTCAATATTTTCCAGACCAAATGCAGCTTAAAAAGGGTCCCCAGCAATAAATCCAGCCATAATGCATCTCCCCTTTATAATGTTTGGTCTAATTTCACCAATACAGGCTAGATGTAGCTGGTGCCAGTCATTCACAATATTGATACTCTTGTTCAGCCATCCAATTAAGCAACAGCATGGTTTCTATTGGATAAACAGTGCATTTAAAACAGTGGGTAGCATGAAGTTGGTATACTGGTAGCACTGCTGTCATCTGGTGTAGATTAATCACAGGTCAAAATCTTTCTCCCCAGCTCAAATTTAGCTGCCTCCTTATTTATTTGCCTCAACTTCTCTCTGAACTTTGCCAACCTAGTGCTCCCCCTTCAATACTTTTCTTTCAGTTTAAAAGAAAAGAATAGCCAACCCTGCAATAATAATTGGCTTTCATTTATTAAGTGCAAGGAGTATAGCTATCAAATTGATTTATGAATAACAAAATGACTTTCAGGAGGCATGTCTATAACTTCTACCTATGTTTATAGCTTACAGCCATAAGGTCTCTGTAATAATTCTGCACACATCCTCTTGTTTCATGAGAGAAGGAATTATATGAATTGTGTCCCCTAAGAGAGTTCATTAGTATCAATATGTCATCCTTGCAATTGTTTGGCTTTGCAGTGTTCCATCACTATAATGCATTTTTCTGCATTTGAGAAAATAAAATTTGTATTTGAAATGTATTTGTTTACAAAATCTTGTCTGCAGAAAAGATCAGCGAATAGATAATGTAAGGAATGCAAATTATTTTAAGTACTATGATATTGCTTTATTGTCATTTATCATTAATTGAATAAACTACAAACATGGTTCAGTAAAGTGAAACAAGTACTTTATTGTCTGATTTGTAGGATGTGAAATTCCTGGCTCCTTGCAAATACTCTAAATTGCCAATGGCTTTGAATGTACAATTTTTGAATTAATTAAAACAAGAATGAATAAATACAGTTTTGATGAGCTACTTAGTATTTAACTTACAAAATAGATTGGTATTCCCCATACTTAACATTATTGCAACTAATTTTTTCAGGTGTCACTCTATTCTATGACGTATTGTAACAGTAGTAGGACAACATTTGACTAAAAAAGCTATTTCACGTCATTAATATGGATTAACTTTAATTTGAGAAATGAAGAGCCAGAGCACACTTGCCCAGTTAGACAGGCTGGTCTTGTATCTTCAGAGTTCAGAAGAAAGACAGTTGAAAAAGCATTGCATGTCAATTGACCTCACGATCTCCTGGCTGTGCATATCTCCAGCAGTGGCTACCTCTTTTTGATGGTGACATTTCAATTCCTATCAATAGAATTGTGTGTATTAACACAGATGCCATTTACAACATTTAAATGGACACTTCAATTGCCCAAAAATGGATGCTATAGAGCCCAATTCCACCTCCCAGATCTCTGCTTTTTGTCTTGACTTAAGTTACCAATACAAGCCTTGTATTTGCAAAGACTAAGTATCTGCTCATGAATGTGATTTATTTTAATTACTGAAAGTATGGTTGGCTGGATGTTTTAATTTGCTTTGAAGTTGAAACATCAGAATATATGGCAATAATAACTTAATCTTCGCAGGATGTAGATTCAACCAGAAAGGTTTCCAAAGGGACTTGAATTTTGACAGTGCTAAAATTATTTTGCACTATCAAATTAGCACAATAATGTGTAATATACACATGTAACTGAGAAAGCTCAGAAAGTAGATGGAAAATAATGAAACAGTCTCAATCTTCAAATTCAGCCTTGTTGCAGTTCCATAGAATTCATCAATTTAACTTATTGGAAATCAGTCATTGCTCACTCTTCACAGAGGGCTTGAAGCAGCTGGTGATCCTTACACTATAAAACCTGAGTTATAGCTTAGCTATTTCTCACTATAGTTTGTTTATAGATCAAGAGAACTGTTAGGAAAATTAATTTAGATTCTTTAGTTTGGATTGTATGGTTTTATGTTTAAGTCAGAACCCATGGGAATACTAGGAAATTATTTATTAGGATGTTAATTTTATTGATGGAAGTTTTGTGGAATATTTTCAGAAATCAAAATTATTGGCTTCTAAGCTGCAATATAAGTTGAAAAAAAAAAGAAAAGTTTCCTTTCTAACTTCATAAAAATGTTTTGTGGCTGAAGCAAGTCCTTTACAATCTTTTGAGTTTAACATCTAGGTAAGAGATGTAAGTTAAACTGTTCCTAAGGAAATTACATTAAAACTGTTTACAGGTTACGTATTGAATTCAGCTCCGATCTGACATTTACAAAACCTGAGTTAATAATCTCGAGCAAGCAAACCACAAGTTTTAATCCAACCTCATGGGACCAAACAACAAAACAACTTACCAGATTGCAAATGTGAGAGTTTTATGTCTCAACTCCTATCCCTTTCCATTTTTAAAATAATTTCTATTGATATTTTATGGCCTTTTGCAGCTTTGACTTTCATCCTGGTTGTTTTTTTTAATCTCAAAATAATGTTTTACTTATTCAAGTTAATGTACAAGGGAACTTGAGAAGTAACCCAAATTAGAAGGGAGTTAAGCTGGTAGCAAGTAGAAAACCTGTTAGGGAGACTAGGAACAGGAGAGAAACAGCTGAACATTGTGTATGTATCGAATATAGAATAATGTCAAAAAGTCAAAGTTAAGTGCACTCTACTTAAATGTGCACAATTTTTGCAACAGAGTAGATGGCACAAATAGAGGCAAATGGTTATGATATAATTGCTATGATAATATCATGGCTACATAGTGATCAGGATTAGGAACTGAATATTCAAGGATATTTGACATTTAGAAAGGACAAACAAGAAGGAAAAAATGGTGAAGTTGAACTGATAATATGAGAAGAGATCAGTACATAGGAAGGAAGGAGCTCTGATTGGAAGAACAATGAAAGGGATCTGTTTGGGTGGAATTAAGAGACAGCGAGAGGCAGCAGACATTGGTTGCAGTTACTTATAGGCCATGAAATTGTAATGGCAATATAGGACAAGATATAAACCATGAGGTGAGAGAAGCTTGTAGTATGCTTGACATAGAAATCATGGTTGACTTCAATCTGTATATAGACTCAATAAATCAATCGCACTCAAAAACTGTAGGGGATAAGTGTCTGGAGTGTCTTAGAGACTGTCCTTGTCAACAGATCATTGAAATCGAACATGCCAATGCAGCAACAATTAGGAAAGCTAATGGAATGTTTGCCTTTATTGCGAGAGGGTTTGTGTATGAGAGTAATGAAGGCTTGCTTCAATGTCTGGGAGCTTGGTTAGATTTCAATTGGAATATTGTGTGCAGTTTTGGTCTTCTTTCTCCTTATGGCAGTTCTGCCTTCCCAGGTTAAATCTTGTGAACCTTTGCTGCACTTCCTGTATGCCAATAATATCTCTTCTGAGATAAGAAGACCATTGGACAAACTGGGCATGTACTCTCTTGAGTTCGAACAATGACAGATGATATCATTAAAACCTACAAAATACAGGTAGATGCAGGTTAAGATAGTTCCCCAGTTGGGAATGGGTACAATTGAAGAATAAGGGGATGCCATTAAGACTGGGATGTGAGGGAATTGTTTAACTCACAAGGTGGTGAACCTTTGAAATTCTATACCTCACAGAGATTTAGGAGATATGTCTGAGTATATTTAATGTAGAGTTAATAATTGTTTGATTATCAATTGTGTAAAGTATGGATAAGAGGCATTGAAGTATTTGATCAGGCACTGCTGTATTAAATGGTGGAGCATTTAAAAGCTATTCCTGTTCATTTGGTCTATGTTTCTGCAACTCAAAACTTAGTGAATACAATGACAAATTTGGCATAAACAAGTACTGTAACTGTTTGGTAGTCTGGCAGGATCTGTGTAGAGCAAAAGAATTAATGTCTCTAGTTCAGTATGATTCTTCTTCACAATCTATTTGTGTTCTGAAGAATAGTTGTATTCAACTTGTCTATCACACCAGGCTCACTCTGTGATCTGACTTGTTTACTATTAACAATCAGATGGGATCATAATAGTGTCAATGGAGAGATAGTTAAAAATCACACAACACCAGGTTATAGTCCAACAGGTTTATTTGGAAACGCTAGCTTTCAGAGCACTGCTCCTTCATCAAGTAACTAGTGGGGCAGGATCATAAGACACAGAATTTACAGCAAAAGATCACAGTGTCATGCGATTAAAATGTGGGCGGCACGGTGGCACAGTGGTTAGCACTGTTGCCTCACAGCGCCAGAGACCCGGGTTCAATTCCCGACTCAGGCGACTGACTGTGTGGAGTTTGCACATTCTCTCCGTGTCTGCGTGGGTTTCCTCCGGGTGCTCCGGTTTCCTCCCACAGTCCAAAGATGTGCAGGTCAGGTGAATTGGCCATGCTAAATTGCCCATAGTGTTAGGTTAAAAGGGGTAAATGTAGGGGTATGGGTGGGTTGCGCTTCGGCGGGTCGGTGTGGACTTGTTGGGTCGAAGGGCCTGTTTCCACACTGTAAGTAATCTAATCTAATCTAAAATGATATATTGAACAAACTTAGATTACTGTTAAGTCTTTCATCTTTTAGAATGGGTTGCAGGTGTTGGTTCATTAATATGAAAATCTTAGAACTTCTTTCAAGTCACACTCTTGAGATAACTTAAGGTTTTATAAAAAAAAGTGACATCTCAGCTCAGACAATGCATTAAAAATGTGAGGTTAGAGTCTGTCTGTATCCCAATCTTGAGTCAGACTGGTACTATTTATTCTGGATTAGAGTGGTGCTGGAAAAGCACAGCAGTTCAGGCAGCATCCAAGGAGCAGGAAAATCGACGTTTCGGGCAAAAGCATTTCCTGCTCCTCGGATGCTGCCTGAACTGCTGTGCTTTTCCAGCACCACTCTAATCCAGAATGGGTTTCCAGCATCTGCAGTCATTGTTTTTACCTGGTTCTATTTATTGTCTGACTCAAGATTGAGATATAGACAGACTCTAATCTCACATCTTTAATACATTGTGTTAGCTGAGATGTCACCTTTTTTCATAAAATCTTAAGTTATCTCGATAATATGACTTAAAAGAAGTTCTGAGATTTACATATTAATGATCTGAAATGTGCAACCTATTCTAAAAGATAAAAGACTTAACAGCAATACAGGTTTGCTCAATATATCATTTTAATTGCATGAAACTGTGATCTTCTGCTATAAATTCTGTGTCTTATGATCCTGCCCACTAATTACCTGATGAAGGAGCAGCGCTCTGAAAGCTAGTGTTTCCAAATAAACCTGTTGGACTCTAACCTGGTGCTGCATGGTTTTTAACTTTGTCCACCCCAGTCCAACACTGGCACCTCTGCATTATGGAGAGATCGTAGACGCACTGTTAATAATTTTCCAAGATTCCATAAATTCTTGACCAGTCCTAGTGGATTAGAAAACTAACATTGTAACACCATTATTCAAAAAGCAAAGGAGACAAAAATGTCTATTATAAAGGAAGTATTAGGAGAAGATTTAGAAATTCACAATATAATCAAATAATGTTATCATTGTTTCATGAATGCAAAATCATGGCTGACATAATTATGCGAGTTCTTTGAGGAGGCAACAAGCAGTATTGATAGAGGGGTAGCAAGAATTTCCAAAGATGTTCAGCTATCTACAACACATAAAGCTACTTAATAAGATAAAAGCCCATGATGCAAATAGAGAAAATGCTGGAGAAACTCAGTAGACAATAGACAATAGGTGCAGGATTAGGCCATTTGGCTCTTCAAGCCAGCACCACCATTCATTATGATAACGGCTGATCATCCACAATCAGTATCCTGTTCCTGCCTTATCCCCATAACCCTTGATTCCACTATCTTTAAGAGCTCTATCCATCTCTTTCTTGAAAGTATCCAGGCCTCCACTGCCTTCTGGGGCAGAGCATTCCATATATCCACCACTCTCTGGGTGAAGAACTTTCCCCTCAACTCTGTTCTAAATGGCCTACCCCTTATTTTTAAACTGTGTCCTATGGTTCTGGACTCACCCATCAACAGAAACATGCTTCCTGTCTCCAGGGTGTCCAATCCTTTAATAATCTTATATGTCTCAATCAGATCCCCTCTCATCCTTCTAAACTCAAGTGTGTACAAGCCCAGATGCTCTAATCTTTCAACATATGATCGTCCCGCTATTCTGGGAATTGACTTCGTGAACGTATGCTGCACTCCCTCAATAGCCAGAATGTCTTTCTTCAAATTTGGAGACCAAAACTGCACATAATACTCCAGGTGCGGTCTCACCAGGGCCCTGTAGAGCTGCAGAAGGACCTCTTTGCTCTTGTACTCAATTCCTCTTGTTATGAAGGCCAGCATGCCATTAGCTTTCTTCATTGCCTGCTGTACCTGCATGTTGCTTTCATTGACTGATGTAGAAGAACACCTAGATCTCATTGTGCTTCTCCTTTACTTAACTTGACTACATTTAGATAGTAATTTGCCTTCCTGTTCTTGCCACCAAAGTGGATAACCACACATTTATCCACATTAACCTGCACCTGCCATCCATCCATCCACTCACCTAGTCTGTTCAAGTCACTTTGTATTCTGATAACATCCTCCTTACATTTCACCCTACCACCCAGCTTTGTGTCATCAGCAAATTTGCTAATATTACTTTTAATACCTTCATCTATACCATTAATGTAATTGTAAACAGCTGTAGTCCCAGCACCGAACCTTGCGGTACTCAACTGGTCACCGCCTGCCATTCTAAAAGGGACCCGTTTATCACTACACTTTGCTTCCTGTCAGCCAGCCAATTTTCAATCTAAGTCAGTATTATGCCCCCAATGCCATGTGCCCTAAGTTTGCTCACTAATCTCCCATGTGGGACTTTATCAAAGGCTTTCTGAAAGTCCAGGTACACTACATCCACTGGCTCTCCCATGTCTATCTTCATGGTTACATCCTCAAAAAATTCCAGAAGATTAGTCAAGCACGATTTCTCCTTCATGCTGACTCTGATCTATCCTTATCTGCTATCCAAATGAGTCGTAATTTCACCTTTTATAATTGATTCCAGCATCTTTCCCAACACTGATGTCAGGCTAACTGGTCTATAATTCCCTGTTTTCTCTCTCCTTCCTTTCTTAAAAAGTGGGACTACATTAGCCACACTCCAATCCACAGGAACTGATCCTGAATCTATAGAACATTGGAAAATGATTGCCAATGCATCCATAATTTCTAGAGCCACCTCCTTAAGTACCCTGGGATGCAGACCATGCAGACCGGGGACTTATCAGCCTTCAGACCTAACAGTCTATCCAACACCATTTCCTGCCTAATATAAATTCCCTTCATGTCATCCATTACCCTAGGTCCTTCAGCCACTATAACATCTGGGAGATTGCTTGTGTGTTCCCCAGTGAAGACAGATCCAAAGGACCTATTCAACTCTTCTGCCATTACCTTGCTCCCCATAATAAATTCACCCGTTTCTGTCTTCAAGTCTTAACCATTTTATTTTCTATTCACATACCTAAAAAAACTTTTACTGTCCTCCTTTATATTTTTGGCCAGTTTGCCTACGGACCTCATTTTTAATACCTTCATCTATATCATTAATGTATATTGTAAACAGCTGTAGTCCCAGCACCGAACCTTGCGGTACTCGACTGGTCACCGCCTGCCATTCCAAAAGGGACCCGTTTATCACTACACTTTGCTTCCTGTCAGCCAGCCAATTTTCTATCTAAGTCAGTATTATGCCCCCAATGCCATGTGCCCTAATTTTGCTCACTACTCTCCTATGTGGGACTTTATCAAAGGCTTTCTCTTCCTCAAGCTCATCCACCTTATTTCTTATGCTTCATGCATTCATATATAATATTTTTAATTTGTTACACCCCTCACCCTTCCTATCAATCCCTATTTCACTTGACCATACCGTATGATCCCTTCTTGAGTTTTCTGCTCCGTTGATTCTGTTGTCTTTCTTAACTTCTCTTATTCTCACTTTCCCTTTAACTTCCATCTTGAATTTCCAATTTGCCCCCTCCCGCCTGCCAGAATACTGGTCCCCCACCTATTAAGGTGCAGCCCATCCCTCTTGTATAATTTATCCTTACAGCAAAACATACCCCGGTGATCCAAGAATTTAAATCCTTACTTCCTGCACCAGTTCCTCAGCCACATATTCAAGTCCATTATCTCCCTTTTCCCGCCCTCTCTAGCCCAAGGTACTGGAAGCTAGCTGGGTATAACCACTCTGGAAGTCCTGCTTTTCAGCCTTCTTCCGAGTTCTCTGAGGTCCCGCTGTAGAATGTCCATCCCCTTCTTCCCAAAATAATTTGTGTCGACATTCACCATCACCTCTGGCTCTTCACCTTCACCCTTGAGGATTCCCTGTACTCTGTCGGTGATGTCCTGGATCCTGGCACCAAGAAGGCAACACACCATCTTCAAATTCCACCTGTTGCCACAGAAATCCCTTTTAGTCCCTCTCACTATGGAGTCCCCTATTACCACAGCTCTGCATGATATCTGACTCCTCGGCTCTGCCTCCACGCCAATTTTCAATTGGCAGACCTGTCCGCCTTTCAGGCTGGTAATATCTGTGGAGAAAGAAACAGAGTTAACTTTTCAAATCTGATACGATTCTTCTTCAGAACTATTAGCATAGATGGAGGATTAGCTATGTAATGGAAGGCAGAAAGACAGATAAAAGGGGCATTTTCAGGATGGCAATCTGTAACTAGTAGAGTGCCACAGGGATCACAATGTGGACTCAGTCATTAGCAATGTACTTTAATGACTTTGATAATGGTAATTAATGTACTTTTGCCATGTTTGTTGATGAGACAAAACAGATGGGAAGGCAAATAGTGAGGATGACACAAAGAGCTAACAGAGGGATATAGACAGCTTGAGTGAGTGGGTGAAAACTTGGCAGATGGAATACAACATGGGAAAATGTAAGTTTATGCACTTTGACAAGAAGAATAGAGGAGCTGAATATTATATAAATGAGGAAAGACTGCAGAAAGCTGCAGCACAGAGGAATTTGAGTGTCATCATGCAACTCAGAAAGCTAGTGTCTGAATTCACCAGATTATAGGGAAAGCAAATGGATTTGGAAATGGAGTATAAAAATTGTGAGCTCATGCTGAAACTGTACAAGGCACTAATCAGACCACACCTGGATCACTGTAAACAATTTCCACCCCCTTTATTTGAGGAAGTATATATTGGCATTCAAATCAACTCAGAGAAGATTCATTAGGTTGAATCTGGTTATAGGAGGATTTTTCTTTTACAAGGAGAGATTGAGTAGGTTGGGAATTCCAATTCATTGGAATTCAAAAGACTTAGCTAAGCCTTTATTGAAACATATAAGATTCTTAGGGGGCTTGACAGTTAGACTTGTTGCATTTCAAAGATAATTTTTGTGATTTTGGTGCACCAACTCACTGACTATTATTTAATTCCATTGGGGACAAAGTCTGCAGGTTGCTAAGAGGCTCAAAAGACAATGAAAACCTCAGGTGTGATGTTTTAGTGCTGCCCAATGTTGCAAGGCATGAACCTCTATTGTGCAAATTCTGCATCCCTAGAAATGGCGCAAGTAACTATAACTTTAATGCTCAGGGGGGTTGTTGATTCACTTTATTTTGTTTCATATTTTGACGACTTTTATTCTACACCACAGCTTGCTGTAATATAAGATCTGTGTGGGAAGGAGACATGATGAAAAGAATTTCTTCCAGGCATCCGACCATCATAAATATGTTTGTGTGAGGTACTTACTTTTTCAATTCTATGTACCCCAGTGTTATCTTCACGCTTGAGGCAAAATCACTTCCTGTTTAAAAATATAATGTTCTTGTTCTTCTATATTTTTAATGAAAGCAGATTTTGTTCCCTTAAAAAGGCATCTTCAATCTTCACTCAGCTTGATGCATATTGATAATTGACAAGTTTTCCTTAAAATATTTGTTAAGTCCTTAATATTTTTTCCCAGTCTCCTCACCATGTTTCCTGAAGGCTCTGACAAATACAAAGGTTTCCTGCCATATGTGGCAGCTTCTCTCTTAATCAATGGTCTTTTTCAATTGAGTGTCCAATAGGCACTTCGTAGCAAGGTTCATAGTTTGCCGTCAAGGACGGTAACTCATCTCTGACTTCTTGTGCTACCCATAGCCGAGCTTACGTCAATTACAGCATTTTAACCGTAGGCTTAGTAGTATGGATTCACTCAGCACAGCTCAAATGTTGGAGACCTTCCAGTCTATATATTTTAGCATTCTAAAACACGGAACCACCAGCCTATTGAAGAAACATTTCTCCTAAATCATTGATAGCTTAAAATGAATTTAATGTAAATAAATATTGGGAGTGATTCTGTAAACATCTTTTTCTGGCAAATAGATTATTCACTTGGCAAGAATTGATCGTTTGTACCAGGAGCAATTATTTACAGCACATGGTCATAAATCAGGCATGAGCGTTGGGAACATAAATGAGTTGTGCTCAAGGGAGAGATTTGTTTTTTTTTTCACTTTAGATGTTCGATAGATGTTCGATTAATTATAAAGGCACCCCAAACATAAAAGTACAGCAATAGTTCCAGATTAACATATTGCCTTATGTTTTTTTTCCCATAACCTTTGGAAAACATGATGCCAGGTAAAGAAACAAAATGAATGATGCTTGTGAAATAAAGTATTATAGTCAAGCTAGATGTAAAAAAGAAATAGGAAGGGGAAGAAATTGATGTGTTAAGAGAGATCAAGAGAGGGAATGGGAAAAAAATTGAGCAAGCAGAAGAGCATATATTGCAACCCATTTGCATTTGTAAATTGTTACGTTGACCTATGAGAAGTTAATGACTCATTGGCAAGGCAAATGTACAAAATGCACAAAACATTCTTGATCCATCAACTTTAGAATTAACACCTCTCTCCAGTATTTTTTTCCACTCATTTATGGGTTGTGAATGTTGCTGGTGAGGCCAGCACTTTTGCCCCATGTTAAAGTAGTCTAAGCTGCCATCTTGAAGTGCTGTAGCTCTTTGGGTAGGTACACCCATAATCTCCCAAGGTTAGAAGGCATTGTTGAAGAAGCGTTGATGAAATACTGCAGAATATTATAGATGGTACAAACTGCTGTCACTGTGTGTCAGTGGTGAAGGGAGTAAATATTAAAGGTGGTGAATAGGTTGCCAATCAAGTGAGCTGCTTTGTTCTGGATGGTTTGAAGCTTCTTGAGTGCTGTTGGAGCTGCACTCATCCAGGAGCCCTCCTGATTGATGATCATGATCAGTGTATTATTTCACCATTTACATAAGGACATAAGAATTATGAGATGAGAAAAGATCAAAGCGTATATGGTATGCCTTTGCCGTTGTGGTTTTATTTGATTCAATTATGATGGTGTTATCTCTTAAATTATCATTTTGTTGACAGCAGATGAACAATACACAATATTTCCATGGAGAGATCTTTGGGAGCTATAGGTCCTAAGTGATGTGTTACATTTCATGGTCAGTGTGCCAACTTACCCTTAAGAGACATGCCCTTACTGTCACAAATCTATCGTGTGACCTGAGATTATAAAGAACTCATACTCCATTTTGCCTTGTTAAAGTGTTTAAAATTAAGCTATTTAAAATGTGCACTCTGTTAAAATTTAATGACTTGATATTAACTCAGGCACTTGGTGTCTAAGGAATGTAATGTTTATACATAATATTTGGCTGCAATAAAATCTAATGTATTCTTCAATACTACAATATCCACTCTCGGTTTCTTGATATGGAAGAGACTATAAGCCACTTCAGGTAAAAACGTCCTGTTAGCAGCAAACTCAAAACAAGTCAACTATTTTCTTGAAAACATGCATTTATCATTTCTCAGATTACTGATATGCTATACAATTTTCCAAAATTAGATTCTGAAAGAAAGTTTGAATTTCACAGAGAACCACCTGAAGGCATCCTTAAAACTGACTTGCAAAATAACACAAATTTGGATGGCAATATGGCACAAAAATACTGCCAACACTGAGGAAAGGAATTAAAATTTAAAATTTCTAACCCTAGGTAAAACTCCACACCTTCAATGTTCCCTTTCTGGGTTCCAAGACTGAATGACATCGTAAGCCTGTAAATCTCATCATTAACCGAGTCCTTAGGAAATGAAGTATCAGTCTAAATGGCTCAGTTAAGTTCAATTAATATTAATGCTGTAAATCCAACAAATTCATGAATTGCAATTAACTTCAGCAAAGAAATTCACAACAAGGTTGCACATTTTTTCAAAATAAACACCAAAAGAACTGTGGATGCTGGAAGTCAGAAGCACAAATGGAAATTGCTGGAAAAGCTCAGTAGGTCTGGCAGCACCAGCGGAGAGAAATCGGAATTAACATTCCGGGCCCAGTGACCCTTCTTCAGAACCTCAGAACTGGGTTCTGAGGAAGCGTCATTGGACCTGAAAATGTCGACTGTAATTTCTCTCCAAAAACACTGCCAGACCTGTTGAGTTTCTCAGCAGTTTCTGGGTTTTTTTAATGAAAATTTAAAAAATATTAGTGCTAAAAGTGACAAACTGTTGTCTTGAAGTTTGCTAATAATGAAACATATGCTGTATCTCTTCTTTGCCACAGATCCCTAGGGTATTTTTTGTGAGCTAATAACAATGAACATTGTTGATTCTCAATGAATTTCTGAGTAGCTACTAGAATATTGTTATGTACATGAACTTCCATGATGGCAGATGCAACTCATTTTATTTTGGAGAATCTGCTAAGTTTTGAATGGCTCTTGTGACTCAGTGGCCTCTGAGGCAGAAGGCTTCAAGTTCTGCCTGCTTCACAAGTATACCATAACAGATTCGAACAGGTTGATGCTATGCTGTTACAGGTGGCCAGTTTGCCATCCCACTGTTCATCCGATGATTTTAAGTGAGGTTAGAGCATTACAATCATGGGAGCCACTATATCTCCCAAAGTACCTCAATCAATCAGAACTTTCCTAAAATTCCTTATAAACACTTGTGTACTTTGTACAACAAATACAGTGTACTTTTGAATTTAGATCACAGGTTGATGGAAACATGATTTCAATAAAAACAAAGCAGTAAAAACTGAAAACATTTTCTCTTCTTACAATCATGTATGACATTTTTCTCCTCCGGTGTTATGAGTACTGAGTTGATTAAGTAATCTTGAACAGAATCCACAAAACCAGCAGGGAAGGTGATGTTTGCTGAAGTAGGTGGGGTGTCCTTCGGTTTTCACATGCTCCTTTTGCACTTGATCTTCATCTGGGCTTGTCAGAGATACTACCTAAGACCCTACCATTAATTGGAAAAGTCCTGCTCTTGTTTGTTTTACCAAAATGCAATACCTCACATTTATCCAAATTAAACAGACACTCCTTAACCATTGACCCAATTGATCAAGATCTCTTGTAATCTTAGATAACCTTCTTCACTGCCCATTATACCATCAATTTTAGTAACATTCAAAATTCACTGATATATCATGCCTCTTATATTCTCAGCCAAATAATTTGAATAAATGACAAACAAATGTGGGCCAGTGCCAATTTCTGTGGAACACCTCTGGTCACAGGCCTCTAGTCTGAAAAATAACCCTCCACCATTATCCTCAGTCTCCTACTTCAAAACCAATTTTGTATCCAATTGGCAAGTTAACCCTGAATTCCACGTGATCTAACTTTACTAAATTGTGTACCATGTGGAACCTTATCAAAGGCTTTTCTAAAATCCAAGTAAACAAACTCTACTGCTCTGACCTCATCAATCATTTTGATTCACATCATCCAGTGGCTCACTGTGATCTTTAATAATTGAGGAACAGTGTTGGGCAATGGGAGGAGACTGGAAAACAATTTTTGATTCCTTTGTTTAGTCTAACACCTGTGCTCTCATATGTCACTGGGAGTAGATCAATGATAGTTTGGAGTTTGAGCACTGAGTGTGTACACACTGCATATTGCAGATGATGTCAGAGGTTGGGAGCTTTATGGTTCTGGATTAGAGATTCAGCAGGTTGAAAAGTTTCCTACTTGTCCTGTAGACTAGCTCCAGTCCAGCAAAAAGTGCCATGGATATGAAATGGAGTGTTGCAGGCAAGAAGATGATAAAGAGCACTGGTGCAAAGACACAGACTTGCTTGACCCTGATGTGAGAATGTATGATCACTCTACTTTAATTAGTTTTGGATTATTTGTTACTTTGATTAGTCCCTTAGCATGTGACTTTTATACTTATTATGTTATTCCAGCTGTTTAGTTTGTCTCCTGTACCACCTTACTTTTAATTCTTTTTTGTAATCATCTCTCTGCCTCAACTAATTGGATTATAGATTATCCATTCACTTACTATTCAGTTGTTGACACTTTACTCTCAGTGTCTGACACTTTTGATCACCTGCAGAGACTTACATTTTTGACAGTCCACTCGCATCATTTGTATGATCTTTTGATCTCACTGTCCATTGATCTCTGCCTGTAAATTCTGTGCTTGTATGCTTTTGCTCACTTCACCTGACAAAGGAGAAACGTTCTGAAAGCCTATGATTTCAAATAAACCTAATAAACCTGGTGTGTTGTGACTTCTGACCTTGATTTAGGGGATATTATACTACTTCTGGCATTCTTGCTGTTGTTTCAGATATCCATAATTTTCTCATGTGATATCAGTATTTCTTTAGGTGTTTGCTTTTTGAGCTATCACAGCTGCATGTCAGGTGTTGCAGAAGCCCACATAGTAATCACAAAGGAATGCACTGCACTTTTTCTTGGCAAATGTGTATGGGGCAAGATAAGACTGCACTGTGATAAGTAAATTGGTCCTATATTCTATGCAGTTTAGATGAGCAAGAGGTGATTTAATTGAAACTTGCAAGATTCAAAGGGCTGAAGCAAAGAGATTGTTTGCTTGGTCTGGAATCTAATATGCTGTTCTGTTGAATAAACATAAGGCTGATGTTGAGAAATATTTGATGTCTCAAGGATATTAAGGATTATTGACAGTGGGCAGGAACTAAAGTTCATAATCAGCTGTAATTGTACTGAATGGCAGAGCAAACAAGATGGGTTAAAGGCTCTTCTCCTGCTCCAACTTCTTGTGTTCAAATGTACATTCCTGTCCCTACACTGAGAAGATAAGCTACACCGAGAGAGATAATGAATAATATAATTAGAAGGGAAAATAACAAGTTTAAGCTCTAAATCAATTTTGGATAGTATATTTTATTATCTAAGTATGCGGAGAAATTTAAAAATCAAACTTTTATATGCAGCCTCTTGGTTAACCTCTAATGAAGGATAAGTCTCATGTGGACTTCCTCATTTCACTAGTTATCTGAACCTTGCTGATGATACAATGTTTTGAGTGTCGAAGTTGTGTAAATATTACTGCAGGTTTAAGCAGTCACTGCGATTCTGTCTTTACATATATGATCTTGTTTACTTTGAAATTGATATTCATCAAAGGGAAGTTGCATGGCTAGCCATAGAAATAATAAAAGTTATTCCAATTTCAATTGATTTTTGAATGCTGGGAGACTCTCTATTCTGTGTCATCAAGAAAAGCATTTGCACTCAGGAGACTTGCATTGCTCCATGTTTTGTAGATGCAACTTGAATATATTCATTCAGGTTTATCATGAAGGATGGAAAAGACGCATTACCAACTGAGAAAACTCGTCTAATTTGACATATCCCCATGAAAACTGACGTCTCAAATAACAGAAACAAAAACAGAAATTGCTGGAAAAGTTCAGGTCTGGCAGCATCTGTGGGGGGGAATCAGAGTTAATGTTTCGGGTCAAATGACCCTTTGCTGATCTCCCACATTCTCAGTTCTTTCAGTTTTTATCTCAAATAACAGTTCTCGATGTAGTTTTCAGCATAGTCATCTGTGCTCAGAGGTGGCTAAATAAGTTCAGGTTGGTTTCTGTTGTTCTTAATATTTAATTTAATTCATACACATTGTCTAAAATATCACAAAATTATTTGGGAGTGCAGAATATTCTCTGCCTCCACAACTAGATCACTGGTAAAAAATATTCAGTGCTAAGTTACTACATGTCAAATTCAGACTTGGCCCATGGATCAATCAATTCTTAGGTGCCAATATCAATGAAGTTACAATTAACTCAATATTAGGGCAGAGTAGAAACGAAAGAATAGGCAGGTTGAATGAGTGGCTTGAGAGGTGATGCAGGAGGGAGGGGTTCAGATGTTTGGGACACTGGGACCCATTCTGGGGGAGGTGGAACAATTACAAATTGGACAGTCTACACCTGGGCAGGACTGGAAACAATGTCTTAGGGGGTGCTTTTGCTAACGCTGTTGGGGAGGTTTTAAATTAATGTGGCAGGGGGATGGGAACCAAATGAGATTAATGGACAGTAAGGAGGTAGTAACTAAAGCCTGTAGATAATGAAGTCAGTGTGACTAAGGGGAAGAGTAGGCTGGGAGCAGATGATGTAGCAAAGGGACAGGTGGTCTGATGTGCATTTGTTTTGATGTGAGAAGTGTCATAGGTAAGGCAGATGAACTTAGGGCTTGGATTAGTACCTATGATGTTATTGCTGTTACTGAGACTTGGTTGAGGGGAGGACATGATTGGCAATTAAATATCCCAGGATATTGATGCTTCAGGCAGGATAGAGAGGGAGGTAAAGGGGGTGTAGTAGTTGTATTACTGGTCAGAGAGGAGATCCAGTTGTGCTGAAGGAGGGCACTATGGAGGACCTGAGCAGAGGCAATATGGGCAGAGCTCTGAAATAGAAGGCTGCGGTAACAATATTAGGTCACTGCTACAGGCCTCCCTAAAGCCAATGTTAGAGAGAGGTACAAGTATGCAAACAGATTATGGAAAGATGTAGGAACAACAGGATGGTGGTGATAGGAGATTTTAATTCTCCCAATATTGACTGGGATTCACTTAGTGTGAAGATGGAGCAGAATTTGTAAGGAGCATCCAGGAGAGTTTTATAGAGTAGTATGTAAATAATTCAACTCAGGAAGGGGCCATACTGCAGCTAGTGTTGGGGAATGAGCCCAGCCAGGTGGTTGAAGTTTTAGTTGGGGATTACTTTGGGAATAGTAATCACAATTCCACAAATTTTAGAATACTCATGCACAAAGGCGAGAGTGGTCAGAAGGGAAGGGTGCTACATTGGGGCCAACTATAGCAAAATTCTGCAGGAGCGAGGGAATGTGGATTGGGAGAAGAAGTTTGAAGGTAAATATGTTATGTGGGAGATTTTTAAAGAGCGGTTCATTAGAGTGCAAGACAGACATGTCCCTGTGAAAATGAGAGATAAAAATGGCAAGATTAGGCAACCATGGATGACAGATGACATTGTGAGACAAGCTCAGAGGAAATAGGAAGCATGCATAAGGTCTAGGCGACTGAAAACAGATGAAGCTTTGGAAGAATTTTGTGAAAGTAAGACCAATCTGAAATGAGGAATTCAGAGGACTAAAAGGGGTCATGAAATATCTTTGGCAAATAGGGGATGAGGAAAATCCCAAAGCCTTTTATTCATAGAAAAGGTGCAAGAAGATAACAGGAGAAAAGGTTGGCCCACTTCACTACAAAGGAGGAAAGTTATGCATAGAGTCAGAGAAAATGGGTGAGATTCTTAATGAGTACTTTGCATTGGTATTCACCGAGGAGAGGGTCATGATGGATGTTGTTACGACACAGGGTAAACCTCTCTGCTAATTTAAACCTGAAACACAGAGAAGCTCACCTCATGTCATAATCTGTTAAATTTTGAGAGGCAAAGAACTATCCCAGAGGTCACTATTTAAAGTAAAAAGTAACAATTTTATTCTTTAAGTCCAAAGGAGAACATTAAACAACTATTTACAGCTCCTTTCTCTTAAACCTATCTTTTACCTCCCACTCTACAATACTGGTCTGATTAAAAAAAACCTGATTAAGATTTACAAAGAAAATCCAACTTTCAAAATCAGCCAGCTGTCAAATCTTGTCCTTGTATCTTCCTCTGCAGATTCTACTCTGTTGCCTTTTCTTCAGTATTCTGCTTCACAGGTCTTTCATATGAACAGATACCGTTCAGAAAGCTATTCATTTGGCAGTCTATATTTGTTGGTGCTTGGCAGTTTTCCCCCTAACTGTTCAAAATGTCCAGTTTTATACCCCAAAACATCAGATCATTTCATTGGTTTAATGTCATCAAAAATATCATATTATAAATTCAATTGGATTTTGGTATCTTGGGGCATAATTTAAACTGGCCGAATTTTAATCTGTTTTTGTTCCATAGAAACATAACTCCAGCTATTTGTTTCAACCCAGTGTTACATTTTTTACCTTGTTCATTACACTGTGCTTTCAGGCAGTCCTTTTCAACTCTCTTAAAGGTACAGTATACACCATATGCCTTCTTAACAGCACTATCCACCTGGGTGGCAACTTTCAGGGATCTATGTACATGGACTCCAAGATCCCTCTGCACATCCACACTACCAATAATCTTTCCATTATCCAGTACTCTGCCTACCTGTTATTCTTCTCAAAGTGCATCACCTCACATTTAGCTGCATTGAACTCCATTTGCCACCTCTTAGCCCAATTCTGCAGTTTATCCAAGTCCCCCTGCAACCCATAACATTCTTCCACACTGTCCACTACTCCATCGTCTGCAAATTTACTAATTCATCCACCTATGTCTACATCTAAGTAATTTATAAAAGTGACAAACAGCAGTGGTTCCAAAACAGATCTTTGTGGCACACCACTAGTAACCAGACTCCAGGCTGAATATTTTCCATCAACCACCACTCGTCGCCTTCTTTCAGAAAGCCAGTTTCTAATCCAAACTGCTAATCACCCTCAATTCCATACCTCTGCATTTTCTCCAACAACCTACCATGTGGAACCTTATCAAAGGCTTTACTGAAGTCCATGTATACCACGCCAACTGCCCTACCCTCATCTACATGCTTGGTCACCTTCGCAAAAAACTCAATGAGGTTTGTGAGACATGACCTACGCCTTGAGGAAAATTAATCTACAGAGAGATCTGGATGTTCAGGTCCATTGTGCCCTGAAGGTGGCAACACAGGTCGATAGAGTGGTCAAGAATGCATATAGGAGGAGAAAGTGAGGTCTGCAGATGCTGGAGATCAGAGCTGGAAATGTGTTGCTGGAAAAGCGCAGCAGGTCAGGCAGCATCCAGGGAACAGGAGAATCGACGTTTCGGGCATAAGCCCTACTTCAGGAATCCTGAAGAAGGGCTTATGCCCAAAACGTCGATTCTCCTGTTCCCTGGATGCTGCCTGACCTGCTGCGCTTTTCCAGCAACACATTTCCAGCAAGAATGCATATAGCATGCTTTCCTTCATTGGACGGGGCATTGAGTACAAGTGTTGGCAGGTCATGTTACAGTTGTATGGGACTTTGGTTCGGGCAAATTTGGAATACTGCATACAGTTCTAGCTGCCACATTACCAAAAGGGTGTGGATGCTTTGGAGAGGGTGCAGAGGAGGTTCACCAGGATGTTGCCTGTATGGAGGGCGCTAGCTATGCAAAATGGTTGAGTAGATTAGGATTATTTTCATTAGGAAGATGGAAGCTGAGGGGGGACCTGATTGAGGTCTACAAAATCATGAGAGGTGTAGATTGGATGGATAGCAAAAAGCTTTTTCCCAGAATGGGGGTCTCAATTACTAGGGGTCACGAGTCAAGGTGAGAGAGGAAAAGTTCAAGGGAGGTTTGTGTGGAAAACTCTTTACTCAGAGGATGGTCAGTGCCTGGTATGCGTTGCCAGTGGAGGTGGTAGAGGCGGCATGATAGCATCATTTGAGATGTGTCGAGACAGTTAGATGAATGGGCAGGGAGCAAAGGGATACAGATCCTTCGAAAATAAGCGACAGGTTTAGATATAGGATCTGGCTCGGTGAGGGCTTGGAGGGCTGAAAGGCCTGTTCCTGTGCTGTAATGATTCTTTGTTCTCCCAGTTTCCACCAGCAAGTGTTTGAAATGTAAAATACCTGACCCTCGAGAAACAATGGCCAAACAGATATATGGTTATCAAACCAAGGTCTTTTTCTTTGACTCTTCTGAGATTCCTATTCAGAAAACATTTTTAAATGTAACACACAAAATAAACTCTTGATGTGCTGAAATTTTCCAAGACAATAACAGCCTCAAGTCTGACTACATAATGTAGTCACTAGCTGACATCCTAATTTGGACACATCTGTCATTCAAGGATGCTTTTTAAATTACAAGTGTTTCAAGATTGTTTTTCTGCAATGATAAGTCTCTACACCCACCTCAGATGTAAGCAAACAATCCTTTGGGGATTCCCCTTGAAACAGTTCCAGTCCCCTCTAGTTCGAGAAAGCAAAGAAACTTCCAAAACTACGGTCCATTCGACCAGAATAAGATTGCAAAGTGAAATAATCAAAAATGGTTGGTGATGAAAATAGAGGAAGTAAAATTGCAATATGAATCTAAAATGCATAAAAGCTTGAAGTGAATGCAACAAGAAGAAACCATTAGTGGAACAAAGTTCCAAAAAAAAATAGCAAAACTTGCTGTTCTAAGTAGACTGACAAAAGTTGCATCATGGCATTAGCTTGACCTTTAGGTCAAAACAAATGACTGGTGACATGGGCAGATTATTTGCTGAAGAGGGGTGGATTTAAGGGTAGATATAAGTTAAAGCCCTGAAAAGTGGCACAAATTGGAAAACCAATAGTCCTGTCCATTTCTGGGATTAATCTGGGCATTTGCAGACAAGTGAAAAACGCCCTGTGAGGTTGCAGAATGTTGTGTAAATAATTAAGATATTTAAATCCCCCAGTCAGAATTTAGTCCAGCCTTCTGCTACCCATTACATAGGTATCCTGAGCTCTGTGGAACACATCAGGGTCAAGAAAATGAAAGCAAGATTGTTCATTGAATTAGAAAAGCTTTAAGTAGTGAAATTGCATAGCTTCCAGACAGGTTGTATGAAAGGCTTCTGCTTACAGCACTTCGTACAAGAGCCTACTTTCACTGCTTCATAGTTTTTTTAAAAAACCTTTTAGCAGTCATTTGACTTTCATTGAAGTTTACTCACCTTGATCTGATCTTCCCTACTATCAGCCTTCTCTGTGGCATGGTATAAGCATATGTAACGGTAAACATCATTTTTTTAAATGAGGAACAAGAGGATCAGCGATACCAGTACCAACAGCACCAGTAACATAACCAGCACTAAAGACACCAGAAGCCTAACCAATACTAGCAGCAGCAGAAGTCTGATCAACACAACAACACCAACACACACAGTACCAGGAGTCTTGGCAGCACCTGCAGGAGCAACAGTAGCTTACTTTTCTGTATCCCAAGACAATACTTTGTTCAAAGTTCCTTCATCTGGAGAAGTAATCTTTACAGCTGTGACTTCAGATCTCATCTGGGAGATTCAAATTCAGGCAGTAAAGTAGAGTCGGATTTTTTAAAACGTAGACCTCTGTCCTGTTCACTAATATCATTTTGCAAAACAGTCTGCCATCCTTACCAGGTATGCCCTATATGTAGCTCTTGATCAACAGAAATATAGCAGGTCTCTGAAATGCCCTAGTATTTATTCAGAGAGGGATTTGGGTGACAATAAGCAGACAATTGGATTGGGCAATTGTGACCAGTCATGGATACCAAGATTCATCAGCTGGTGTGCACTCTGATTAGATACGTGTTAGGTGACTACATTTCAGGTCTTTGGATTGCTATAAGGGCTTTGGGGGAGGGTGGGTAGGGTGTGTGTGTGTGTATAAAAGTGAGTTATTTTCTCCTGGAGGTGTGTCACAAAATATCTGAATAAGTTGATCAAAATAACTATCCAAATAGAGATGGTGGTCATAGAATCATGGAAATTGTTCAAAACAGAAAAAGGCCCTTCAGTCCATTGAGTCTCTGTAAATATATTATGTGCAATTCTGGTCTCCTTCCTATTGGAAGAATGGTGTGATACTTGGAAGGGTTCAGAAAAGATTTACAAGGATGTTGCCAGGGTTTGAGGACTTGAGCTATAGGAAGAGGTTGAATATGCGAGGGCTGTTTTCACCGGAGCATCGGAGGCTGAGGGGTCACCTTATAGAGGTTTATAAAATTATGAGGGGCATGGATAGGATAAATAGACAAAGTCTTTTCCCTAGGATGGGGGAGTCCAGAACTAGAGGCCATAAGTTTAGGCTAAGAGGGGAAAGATATAAAAGAGACCTAAGGGGCAACTTTTTCACGCAGAGGATGACATGTGTATGGAATGAGCTGCCAGAGGAAGTGGTGGAGACTGGTACAATTGCAACATTTAAGAGGCATTTGGATGGGTATATGAATAGGAAGGGTTTGGAGGGATATGGGCCAGGTGCTGGCAGGTTGGACTAGATTTGGTTGGGATATCTGGTCGGCATGGTCAAGTTGGAGAAGGGTCTGTTTCCGTTCTGTACATCTCTATGACTCTATAACTCTACAGAGGACTTGTGGGTCTGATCACAGCTTGTGTGCCATTGTGCAGCGGGCAAAAGATGGTGATAGAATTCTGTAGGCAAACTGAAGAAGGACACCCCATAGTCTCTCCCAGTTGACAGAGTTGACAGCCTTTGTGAGGTCACAGAGGAAGGCCATCGATAAACGTACTATTGCTGTTTTATGAACTTTGCTTGGAGTTGTATTGCTGTGAAAATCTTGTGCAGTGTGTCTCTTGGTGGACAGAATTTATAATGTCACTCCAGTAGTCGTTCTTCAGCTACTGGGAGGAGGCAATTGAGGCGAAATTTTACAAAAGTCCTCCATGTGGTGGACACCAGAAACAATCCCACCTCCCCCCCCCCCCCGCCCCAGTTACTTTAATTGCACTAATTTCTTTTCTTGAAAATGGTCACAATTATGGAGTCTCAGAGATCTACTGACATTCTGTCCACAGATGAGGGAGCTGAGGTTGAGTGCTTCTCTGCCTCATTTTAGTATTTTGACAAGATTTTTTTTCTGTGCTGTCAGCTATCGGATGGCCTTTTCAACCTCCTGTCAGGCTAGGATTGTGCTGAGGATATGATGGATCTCATGTAGTGGGATATGTTTGAGGGGACTCGCATTGAGGGATGAGTTTTTTTTAGAGGAGATCCTCAATTTCCTTTTCTCAGTGGCTAGAGATTAGGAGTTAGATCACCACTTTATTTTTTAACTCTCAGAATTCTCAGCTATAGCTAATATTGACAGTAGAGGCAGCCAAAGGAAGTTAAATTCATCTGTGAAACTGATTTACAATGAAAGAAATTGGTCTGCATCAACACCATGAAACAGGTTTGAATGGGCAGCCACATGTTTCTCAGCATGCCCAAATCTCTTTCCACAAAGTTCACTGAACAAAACTTCAAATTCTGTTTAGAGAGTTGTTTCCTAGACTTACTGTCACTTTTACTTGGAAAGTAATGCCAATGTTTTTGTTTACATACCAAGTCTTTGGATACTAAATGCAATTTCTAGCAGACTGTTGTTTCTCTCCAATCAGTTTTCACACTGTGGGAATCGATTGATTTCACCTGCAAAATCTATTAAAATGTATTGTGCGACATGAAAAAGTGGTTCTGAGGCTGGGATTTCCAAATGTTTAAACCAAAAGGAAAAGGACTGAGGTTATTATCCCAATTATGCTATCCACCAAGACGTCTTAATGGATGGTTTTCTAGTGATGGAACTATATAAAAAGAAATCCTTTAAACTTCTTTACACAAATTTACAATTATTATCTATATAGAATGGTATATTTTCATTTTATGAATCTCCATTGTCATGAGTACTATAATCAAAGAGTCCAAGTTGATTTATCGAGAGGCCAGAGCCATGATGAAGTCATTCTTGTCATTTGCTGAATTCATACTTTTGCAATGAAATTGATAGGACTGTAAAAATGGCTAAATGGATATCTTTGTGCATAAGTACCTGGAACTATAATATCCCATGTACAAAAATGATAGGAATAATTTGGGAATTTGCGCTGACTCTTTTAGAGGTCAGAATATGTTGTATGAGCAATCACCACTGCTGGTCATCATGCTGTATGGGCTGACTATAAAGCACATTACTGCTTGAAATCTTGCAGGATCTCTTGGTCTAGTGTGGTCGAGTAAAGATGCTTGGCAGTCTAATGAGAAGAGTCTATTCTTTCGAGTAACATACAGTTTCACACGATGGCAACTACGTACAGTTACACTGGTGTGATGGACATTGTTACAGAAACTATTTTCCCATCAAATCCAAATGACACCATCATAGAGTGGGTGCTGATTAAGGCACTGCTCAACATTAACCCTTTCAAACCCTCACACTCTTATACAACATAATAATGGGGATAGTAAATGAATACAATAGAGTTGGGCAAAATTAAAGAGACCAATTATATTGTTACACATTGAATGGTCATATGATGAGGAAAGTTCAGAAATAAAAATTATGTTAAGGAAAGGGTTAGCAGAGAATAAAGGAGACCAACAAGCTCCAGTTTAACTTCATGCAAGAAATAATTATTCATATTATAGCCACACTTTTTTGATTATGGGTGCCCTCATTTATCAATATGCTCCAAATCATATATCTATATCTATCAAAACAGAATGATGAATAATGACAGTGCTTTTCCAGGACAACCGATCATCCTTTTCATTACCATAAACCAAATGTAAAACTCTAATGTTAATTTATTTTTATATTTGTTTGCTATTTTCTAAATATCTATTCAAGATCAAATTAAAAACACGTTTTTAAAAGCAAAACATAAGATTCTGCCTTTTTCTATTTGTCATTCAATTCATGTATTGTTTCTTATTTCCCTCTTAGCTGTATTTGTTATCTGTCTTTGCAGTTGTCTACTTCAACATTGAATGTAATTTGTCCTCTGTGTGACTATACTTGTTCTTTTTCAATTCAAATCTGCCCAAGGCTAGACTTTTTTACCTTCGGAAATGAATATATGTAAGATTATAGAGATGTACCCAAACTCATTACTTATAGTACATGAGTTTGGCAAACAAAAAGCACAGCACTGCGCAGAGAGTTGAGGACCATAGAGTAGAATTAGAACTGGATATCACCATTAAACATATGGTTGAGAATAATTGGCAGACTTAAATGATGATCATACAGTTTTAGATACATGTCCACCCTAACAGAATTGAAGTTGTATGTTTTCTCAGGTTGGTATTCCTAGGATTGGTAGGATATGATTGGTGGAATTCTGATTTCTGGGTGAATTGTTAACAAAGCTATTACATTCCAGTTCATTGTTTATCTGACAATAAAGGTAAGGGAGGCTGTCATATGACTACATATTCTTCTGACTAATGCAGTCATGTCTTGTTAAATTAGTTTGTATATTGTTAATGACTAACACACTGACTCTTCTAGTAGGTGCTCTTACATAAATTGCATATCTGTAACGTCATCAGTAAAAGTGCTACAGAAACCAATTGCTCATCTGAAGATTTGGACTGCACCTCCAACTGTTTCCTACATGGCTCACACACAGTGTACCCTCATGAGAAGGGTACTTACTCAGATGTCTCCTGCATGTGCTGGAAGCCGCTGAGCTGGTGCTACCTTGACAGTATTCACCCCAACCAGTTGATGAGATGTTAATTAACCAAGTTTGAATGATGCAAACACATTTGATGAATTCATTCACCAATGATCAATCATTCACCTGAAGAGGGACACCAGCCCTACTATCATTTAAAAATGGAAGAGGAGCAGAGTTAGCAGAGAGTGCAAGTTCTCAGCAATGCTCTTTGCCAAATCGGAGTTATAATTTGACATGCTGCTTAACGGTGCCAGGAAGGCTGTTTGGCTTTATGTATAGTCACAGGAATCTGGGAATCATATTCTGCAGGTGGGCACCTAAACTGCATTGTTCTCTCAAAGACTGGGTGGACCACATTGTTAGCCATGAATACAGTAGACTAGATGGAAAGAAGTACACATAACTTACTGCTTCACTTGGTAGGAATCTTTATGGCCTCAGATTGTGGAGAAGCAGGAAATATAAGGGCAGGTATTGCCTCTCTTGCATATGTATGGAAAGGTGCTGTAGGAAGGCGGAGAAGATGTTGGGGGTGTCTAAGAGTTGGCCAAGGCATTCTGGAAAGAATGGACCCCATGGAATGCTGAAAATTGAGGAGAGGGGGAGATATGTTTGGTCGTGGCATTGAGCTGAAGATGATGAAACTTATATAAAATGATCTGTGAAAGAAAATGGAAGGTGAGAACAAATGGAATCCTACCCTGGATTCTAGGTGAGAGGGAAGGTGATGACAGCAGAAGTGTGGGAAATGTGGTGGATGCAGTGAGACCCCTGTCAACCACAGCGGAGGAAGGTGTAAGTCTTTAACTGAGGACAAAAAAAGCAGTGGTGTTCTGGTTGAATCATCAGAAGAGATATGATATAGACAAAGGACTGAGGTAAAAGAATCCCTATAGGGAGAACAGTGTATGGAAATGTAGTCAAAGTAATTGTAGTGTCTAGGTGTTTATAATGCATATTAATTTATACTCTATCATCAAACATGGAAAGACAGAAGTCAAGGAAGGGAAAGTGAACATCTGATATGAAGTATGTGGTGTTGATAGCAGTGTGAAAGTTAGAAGCAACGTTCCATTCTTTGTGCTTTTGCCCACCTGTAGCCCACTGCTGTTCTGACACTTGGAAGTACGGATTCCCAACTCTATCCTAGCCTCCAACGTCTATATAATGCCAACATCCGGGCTGGTGCTCTCAAGTATTAGGTCAAGTAATGAGGCTGTGCTGCTGCTCTCTTTTCTCCTCATGCAGCTGCAGGTGGTAGCTCATGAATGTCTGAAAGTAGGAAAGATACAGGGAGTAGTTAGGGTAAGGATCAAAGACAGCAAGGAACATGTTCATAACCATAACAGAGTGTGCTGGGAGATCAGGGGCATAAGGTTGGTACTTTCTTTCATCTTTACTGCTCTCAGCCACATGGGACTCAACTAGCACTACACGATGGAAGTTTTGTAGATTGGATGACATAGCTTTCTGCCTATCAAATGTATCTTTTTTTAAGCAAAGATAGAATCTTGATGCTTTATATTTCAAAGGCCATTGCAAGGTCTTTGTAGGCCTCAGACCTGATGGTTTGCATTATGTTTCTGTTATATTTGTATGTCAGTATGTCATCAGACCTGCTCATATCAGCATGTGACCTATGATATTAAAGATCTCATACTCCATCTTACATAGCAGTCACTTGACGCATGGCATGTTAATAAAGTCATTATCTTTATTCATAGCCTAAAAGTTTAAGATTAGCCCAACTCGAAAGTACCTATCATTAGAATATTTGTGTATAATAGATAGCTGGAATAAATGTCTGTTGGATTCTTTAATACCACAAGATATACATCTAATATAATTGCCACATCAGGTAAAATAACCTGCTACTCACAAAGTCACATCAGCATATGAGGCCCCCATCTCTGTGACCTTCCTGGAGAAAACCAGTTGTCTCTAAGAATGTCATTCAGTTAAGAACAATGGGCTATGCAGAGGGAAGGGCCAGTATGACTCCATTGCTATAACTTTACTGGGAGACCCTAAGGGTGATTCAACAGGACATTTGCCTTTAAAGACATCCAAGAGAGCTTGAAACAAACTATACCTGATGCATGGTTTATAAATGAAATAATGTCATGACTAACATTGTAGACAGAGCAATGCTGAGCATGCTAAGCATCACCCATTAATATTTCTTACAGTAATTTCTCGATTTTCACATTTAGCATCAGCATGATAAAGTTAAAAGAAGGTAAAAATGAAAGGCTAAAATTCAAAACATCTTTCTAAGCCTGTGTGATAACACAAAGCTTTTTATGAATTGACAAATGCGATTCTGAGCAGGAAGGTAAAACAATTGATGTGTGTCACATAATTTAAGATAAAAGATTCAATCTGGAAAAGCCTTAAGACACATAATTCTATTTTAATGATTGAAGATAAACATTCACTTTGAAAATGTCAAATTTACATGTGACCCTTTATCAGTAAAATATAATTCATTCAATTCAATGCTTTAGATCTTCTCATATCCCAATAGATTTTGGATTAATAAGGGCACGTAGGTATTTGATATGTTGTTTTAAAAAATGCCTAAAGCAAAAAACTCATCAATGAAAGAAAGTAATTTCTTCCTCCTTCTCTGATTCTGTTTTCCTGTTAAATGAGTTGTGATGTATTGCTCTCTTGATGGAGCTGTTTTGATAGATTAAGCGGCATAGCTATTTGTGGATTTGCAAAGGGGAACACAATATTCTGAGAAAGATGAATACAAATAAAAACAATATAGGATAAAAATTGGTGTCATCCCTTTCCTATCTTTCAGCCTTTTTTGACAACACCATAGATTTAAGGGAGATGTACATGCGCCTTATGGGAACTAACTTATTTATGAAGTGTATGAAGGGCATGGATTTTCATATCACCTCATGGAAGATTTCCATCACCATGAGACATCCCACTGAGTGGCCTTCCACTTTGTGAAAATACTTAATGCTATTGGATCAAGCATAACATTGATAGGCTTCTGTTGGATTACTGAAAATACGCACTGATTACCGAAAATATTGATCTAATCTATCATGTTTGTTATTTTTGATTCTCAATGTCCTGACTGGTTGCAGTGTAAAATTGTTATCTTATTCTTAATGTGTAAAAGCATTGTGATGTGAAATGATCTTCCACTTGTTATCTTGCTTGTGTTCCTTAGAAAGATGCTATTGATGCACATTTGTATTTCTCCAGAGGTAAATTTAAACCGGTACAAAAACCAATGGGATTGAATTGGTGAATGATCAGAAAGACAGGACTGGCAGAATTTTTCAGATGATGCAGCTTGCCACTGAAAACGTTGAGTGGAGCTTGGTCTTGATGACCCATACTCAGTTATTGCTTGGTAGAACAGTAATTTTCCTGAGAAGGGACTTCAGCCTATCACTCTGGAGGAGATCTCACCTCAGGAAGCTGATGGGTATGGGATATGAAATTCTTCAAGAACCTTTCTTGCCACCTTAGGCCCAATCTTTCCTCACCTCATTGATGTCCTTGACTGGCTAACTATTGGATACTTAAATGCTGCAATTATTGAGGCGAGCTAGAGGAGGTCAGTGATGAGGAGGGCTAAGCTGGAGTGTGAGTGGAGACTTGGCAGGTTAGAAACATGCTGACTAATCCAATTAGTTGGCAGTTCTGAACTACTCAGAACAGTGCCCAATTCTGTGTCTACATGTTTTCTTCTGATTTTAAGTGCTGGGACAGTGACAATGTGCAGGATAATGGTGAGACAAGAAAAGGACAGAGAAGGAGATCCTGGGGTACTAGAGTGGAGAGGCCGGAGAGATATTGTGTTGGTAAGATCAGAGTCGTCCAGGTGGAGCAGATGTTGTGCATAGGCTCTGACTGGAAAAAGAAGCCACTGAGACAGGAACCTCTCCTTTCCTGCATGAGGCCCAAATGGACTAACCTTCCAGCTGTCCATCCACAGCCTCCTTCAGCTTACCTTAAAATTTCGGAGGGAAATGTAGCAATCATTAATTAACTGAAACAAAACACTAAATAGAAGTCGAAATCTTCATGTTTGGTAAGAAAAAAGAATGGTATGACTCTCATTTCAGTTCAATAATTAAGCTAATGGATATACAGCTGCATAAGATGCGTGCAAGAATAGTTGCTTATTTGGCACTTTGAGGCATGATCCCTATGTATCTGGTTGTAAGGTGTGCAAGTATGTAGAATCAAAAGGATTAATATTGAGAAGTTCATTAAGTGCCTCACAATGCGATTCTTTCTTGTTTTTACCCTATTACCACTGTTCTGCTATAATCACAGAATCATAGAATTTACTGCACAGAAGGAGGCTATTCAACCCATCATGGAGGAGAAAGTGAGGACTGCAGATGCTGGAGATCAGAGCTGAAAAATGTGTTGCTGGAAAAGCGCAGTAGGTCAGACAGCATCCAAGGAGCAGGAAAATCGACGTTTCGGGCATAAGCCCTTCTTCAGGATTCAACCCATTATGTCTGTATTGACTAGCAAAAGAGCTACTCAGGTAGACTCATTCTCCAGCCCTATTTCTGTAGCCCTGTAAATTCATAACTTTCAAATTTATATCCAACTCTCTTTTGAAACCTCCTGTGGAATCCACTCCACAACCCTCCCAGGTAGCACCTTCCAAGTCCTATTAAAGACATTTCTCCTCATCTCACTCCTAGCTCTCTTGCTGTCAATGTTGAAACTGTGACCCCAATTTATTAGCTGAATAATGAGGTTTGACTGACTTTCATGAGGACTTGGGCAGGGGACAGCTTTGACACTTGAAAAACCTGAACACTGAAGTCTCTTGTATAGTCTCAATAAGGATAGACTGGGTATTACACCCACCAGAAGGTGCATTATATAGTTTGTGAGCCCACCTCTTCCCTGCCCATTGCCTGATCTCACACTCATGATATAAGTAGTGGAAAGGTGTTTAAATAAGCATTACATTCACTGTATGTATATAAATAATTAAGAGTCAGTTGAGCTTGTTAAAAGTTCCATTCATCCTGAAAGTAAACCACACATTCCAAGGTTAGTGTAGGCAGGAACACTGCCCTTTAAGAAGTTTATAAGATGATGAGAACTAAAGGATGGTCTGCAATGCTGCACATCCTGGAAAGTATTTAAACTTTAGCAAAGTGTAGGAAACCTCTAAAAACACATACAACTGCATCAACAGCTAGTAGCAACATACAAAACCAGTGAATATTTATGATGCATTTAAGAAGTAGCTGTACGGGAGTGGACGAGGGGGGAGGTTTCTTTCATTTAATTTAGTTTTGTAATCAGCTTTGGTATTAAGGTAAAGTGTTGAATGAAGTGTGAAGTTGGAAAATGGCCACACTAAAATCAAATCAATGTTTTAATATCATTCATGGCACTGGGTCATGTCTTTGCATGCTACTTGCATTCATTAGATGCATACAACAAATTTTATTGAAATAACATTCTCTATATTTCTCACCAGAAGTTTGAACACATGTCATGGACCCCATTTTACAGCCTTAATTTTACACAAAGTGTCTTACAAAAGATGCTGAAAAGCCAATTTATACTCTTTGGTCTATAAAATTACCTCAACTGATATGTAAGAAGTAAATTAAAACTCTGGAATTCTACATAGATAATTGAGTTACATTTGCAGGATGTAATTAACACAATTGATTAAAAATTTGTGTAAAGATTTAAAAAATATTACCTATATATAAGTGCACCATGCTCTTATGTTATGACATCTGTGTTTTGAATGTAACTAATTATGGAAGGCTTGTGAATACTGTTTCAGGATTTCAATTAAGTTAACAATTAGGCTGCTCTGACTTTGTGCAGCAATTACTGTTTATTGGGAATTTAAAAAAACAGTAATAATTGGCTGCACTAGGTATTACAATTTGTCATCCATTGGAAATATGACATAGATGAGTTAAGTTATCATTTCATGGACTGCAGCTTTAATTTTCATGAGGGGAAAGAGCAACATTGCGCACAGAGACTATCTCATCAAGGTTATTACCATATTCACTCTGCAAAAGACTTTTATATATTCTCTTGCAGTGATTGATGATAGACTTGGCAAAGATTAAGATGATGATAAAATTATCTCAGAACATAATAGAATGGATAATGTGGGGGTTAAATATTAGTGCAGGTTACAGTCACACGACACAACATAATTAGGTTGACAAATACCAGGATTAAAAAGTTGAGGCTTATTCTTACGCTGGGCAGAGGAGGTGGAGCAATTGAGGGAATAGAGGTTTATTTTTTTAGATGGGAATTATATACACATTATTAATAATGATGGCAAAAAGATTTTCTTCAACCTTAGGCCACTTATATATCAATTAGTGGTAAGTTGTTCCATGCTGGCAATGACTCTTGCAGGACAGAGAGTCTCCACACTCAGGGGAATATTCATTAAACCCAAAAACTACTTCATTCCAAACAGTTTATTTAATGGCAATTATGGGAAATCTAAAGAGATTAAAAAATCTCACTGTGTTTAAGGCACTTTGATCATCTTTGTTTCTCAGATTTAGGAAAAGGACTTTATTCAATGGATATTATCTGCATTTCTTATACAACTGCAGCTGACAAGGAAGAAAAATAATATTTGTCAAAACGTCCTTCTTTCACAATCATGACTAAAAGATGGAAATTAAAACTTAATTTTGATGCTGTAGATGATTAACACACAGAAACAACTAAACAATAATGATGCTGGATATCTATAGCTGTAATATAACCATGTTATTGTGAGAACATGAACCATAAGTTCATAGCTTTAACAGTTTTTGGTTTTGACATTTTCCTTAATTCTGCCCATTGACCATGATAGAGTTGGTGAAAACTATTTAAGGAATTACTTAGGAGATACTTGAGATGGTGACCAAACAGGCAGAAGAGGGTAAACCGGTTGGTGTGGTGTATATGGTTTTCAGCAAGGCTTTTGATAAGGTTCCCCACAGTGGGCTATTGCACAAAATATGAAGGCATGAGATTGAGGGTGATTTAGCAGTTTGGATCAGAAATTGGCTAGTTGAAAGAAGACAGAAGGTGGTGGTTGATGGGAAATGTTCATCCTGGAGTTCAGCTACTGGTGGTGTACCACAAGGATCTATTTTGGGGCCACTGCTGTTTGTCATTTTTATTAATGACCTAGATGAGGGCATAGAGTGAGGGGTTAGTGAATTTACGAATAACAATAAGGAGTTGTAGATAGTGCTGAAGGATGTTGCAGGTTACAGAGGAACATAGACAAGCTGCAGAGTTGGGCTGAGAGGTGGAGTTTAATGCAAAAAAGTGTGAGGTGATTCACTTTGGAAGGAGTTACAGGAGTAAAAAGTTAACATTTTTGGTGTGTCGATGAGCTGAGAGATCTCGGTGTCCATGTACATAGATCCCTGAAAGTTGCCACCTAGGTTGATAGGGTTGTTAAGAAGGCATATGGTACGTTAACATTTATTAGTAGAGGGACTGAGTTTCAGAGCCACGAGATCATGCTGCAGCTGTACAAAACTCTGGGGCAACTGCACTTGGAGTATTGTGTACAGTTCTGGTCACCGTATTATAGGAAGGATGTGGAAGCTTTGGAAAAGGTTCAGAGGAGATTTACTAAGATGTTTTCTGGTATGGAGGGAAGGTCGTATGAGGAAAGGCTGAAGGACTTGAGGCTGTTTTCGTGGAGACAAGAAGGTTGAGAGGTGACTTAATTGAGACATATAAGATAATCAGAGGGTTAGAAAGGGTGGACAGTGAGAGCTTTTTTCCTCAGATGGAGATGGCTAGCATGAGGGGACAAAGCTTTAAATTGAGGGTTGGTAGATATAGGACAGATGTCAGAGATAGTTTCTTTATTCGGAGAGTAGTAGGGGCATGGAACGCACTGCCTGCATGTATAGTAGCCTCACCAATTTTAAGGGCATTTAAATGGTCGTTGGATGAACATATGGATGAAAATGGAATAGTGTAGGAGAGATAGGCTTCAGATTGGTTCCACAGGTCAGCGCAACATCGAGGGCCGAAGGGCTTGTACTGCACTGTAATGTTCTATGTTCTAAGAATATACCGATATCCAGTAATGTACAGCTAAAGTTTTCTTCAGCAGAAGCTTAACTGTGTGCAAGTATTATTAATATGGGCATATAGTCATTGTAGCATTCATTTAAGATATCATGCTTGTGTTTTCCAACATTGGTGAAAACATCCTTATGAATATAATGCCATGGGATCAGGCATAACTATTAATGGGAGGCTTGTGAATAATTTTGCAGAATCACAATTAATTCAATATTTAGGTTATTCTGACATTGCACAGCAACTCTTAGTTATTTGATGACTAGGTGGATTATTTAATGAAATAATCTCAGAAGCCTTCATCAGATATTGAACCAACATCAAGAGGGTCTGGGAATCAGGTTAGCTCAGTTGGCTGGATTGTTGGTTTACAGAGCAGTGTGATGCTAACAACATGGGTTCAATTCCCATCACTGGTTTGAGGTTACCATTAAAGGCTCTCTTTCTCAACCTCTTCCCTTGCCTGAGGTCTAGGACCCCTCAGGTTAAGTCACCACCTGTCACTTCTCTCTAATGACAGAAGCCCCTGTGATCTGGTAAGATTATGATAACACAACAGGAGCAGGAGGGTCCACTTCGGTAAAGATTTTGAGGTAGCATTCTAATTCAATGAGGATTCATCAGACATTGTAAGTCATGCAGACTGTACGTTACTTAAATTCTGAAATGGCCTACTTTAGACAAATACATTATTTCTCATATATTCAAATAAGTGGCAAGGCACCTGTTATCCCTATCTTCTAAGGTGCCATCCTATCATCTCCGAAGTCTGAGCTTCTTTCTCATCCTTGACTAAACTCCATTGCTTTATCTTTCATGGTATAGGGTCATCATCATATACCATTTCCAAATAATGTTGGTTCAGCATTTTCATAGTAACTTTATTTGTTTGCTGCATCAACATCTGAGCATGTTTGTGCAGTTTAAATAACTTGCTTTTAACCTGACTACTTCTCAAAATAAGAATAAATGGAAAATTGATCTTCAATGATTGCTATGATTATTGCTTATGAAGTTAATTAAAACATTCTACCTCATTCTAATCCCAGCTGGAACTTCATATGGATTTACAGGTTAATTCATTTATTTGCCCCAAACAAGCAGTAATTAGCTGCATCAGGTTTTACAATTTTTCAATCATTATAAATGTGACATAGATTAGATTATAGCTTCATGGTATTATCGCAGAATTGTTAATCCAGAGACCCAGGTAATATTCTGGGGACCTGAGTTCAAATCCCACCATAGAAGAAGAAGGAATTTGAATTTTGTAAAAAACAAATCTGGAATGATGTCTAATGATGACCATGAATCAAATGTCTGGAAAAATCTATTTGGTTTACTAATGTCCAGTGACTCCAGACTCACAGCAATGCATTTGACTGTTAACTGTCCTTTGGGATGGGCAAGAAATGCTGACCTAGTCAGTGATGCCTTCATCCCGTGTATAAATAAAATTACCATTTTATACACAATTGTTCTGTACTTAGAACTGATTTGTAAATTACTATCCCATTCAGAATTATGAACAGATGTTTGTGAATCATAGCTTTTGAGAAATATGCCCATGCAAGATCATCAAACCAAAGAATTACCCCATGCTTAGTATTGTTCAGCTAAAATAAACTATGTCTTGCTATTATATTAATGGATAAGGCATGGGGGCTCATCTTGTATTTGACTCATTTTCATGTAAATGTAACAAAATGGGAGGCTGGAACCTTGCCCATTTGGTTGGTCATCTTGACCATCTTTCTTTATTCAATCTTCCGGATCATTTTCACTCATTCCACCTGACTAATTATGGCATGCATCCAATTTGTCATTAAATTAATAAAGTCTTCAATGCAGAAACTACAAGATGTGGTATCTAATGTTATTTCAAAAACAGAGAGATAAAGAAGACTTTTCTGTTAATACTCTAGGATATTAAGGAGGCAACTGAAGATGCTTGATGATTTCACTTTATCCTTTGTAACCACAGTGGAAAGCTTCTAAATGCAGGTTGCAATACTAGTATAAGCATTCCTCTCCTAAAAATACCTAAATTAAACTGATCCTAGAAAATTTGCCAGTGTCAATATCACAATCATATGATAGCTTTAAGTCTAGATAATTTTTGAAATACTCTAAATTGATTAAATAAATATCTGTTCCAATGAAAAAAAAGCACATTTTTTAAAAAGCACAGAATTTTGAAGTCACTACTTACATGCAAGACTTGCTTATGTTTAATCTGCTCCAGTGTAGAGATGATTAAATATAATTAAAATCTTAACTTTGTAGTGATTGAAGATGATGAAGATCAGTAGCAGTTCTGATACCTTATCAGTTATCTCAAACTTCTACCATTGAGGCAACTTTTGCTAGTTAATTAATTTAATATTAATCTTAAACAATCAGCATTTGGTCATAGAAAATTTAATTTGTTATGTTTTACAGATAGCATCTCCTATGTCAGGGTTCTTTCAGAGCTTGAGTGATTATTTACAGTTGGTGTGAACTGCATTGGAAGTAATGCTTTTCTCCTCATATATACTGATGATACACCCAAATTACACCTCATCAAGTAAACACTTGAGGAGTAAAAATAATAATGCAGAAAATGCAAGTGAATTCATTAAGTTGTTTATTACATATGTATTATTGGATTCTTTCATGCTATACCATACTAAAATCCTTCAAATTGCTTTGGTATTTAACAGTACCCATTTATATTACATTATAGAATAGTAATCAATCCTATCAATGCTTTTTACAATGCAAGACTTGTCTTAACCTGTTCTTTGTGAAATGTGATTCTGAATCTTGCTGAAAGTAGCTATGTTGCTGAATTTTTTTCATCTTACACTTATTGGACAATTTGCAAGACTACTAATGTAAGTCTGCTTGCTGAATTGGGAGGTTTGTTTTCAGAAGTTTTGTCACCATATTAAGTAACGTCATCAGTGAGCTCACTGATTATGTTACCTAATATGGTGACGAAATGTCTGAAAATGAAAATTCTAGCTCAGCGAGCAAATTTACATCCAGAATCACAACCTGAGCTACAAATCTTCTCAAAAGCCCGCTAACTACTAATGTAAAAGGGAGCAATATTTAAATAGTGATGAATAGAGCAACTAATTGGTTGGTATGTGGACACTCATTGGCAAATTATCAGCATCATTCTTAACATTATCAGGGTGTCCAATGCTGTCCAATTATGTCACCACATCTATTGTTGGCCAATGTGTTTGCAAGCATAGGTTAGTTGTGTATACTAAGTACCTTGTGTGTTGCGAACACTGAAGGGACAAAGTTGTTAATACAATCTGACAGTTCTCAGATGTAAGGCCTCTATACGTGGTGCTGTTGAAATAACTCTACAGAGACTAGTATCCTCTCGCCACGTCACCCTTTATTTACACATGCATAGTACTTAATACTGATACAGCTCCCATCAAGCCAGCTGTCAGGATGAACAGAACCTCTGACATACCTGTTTATAGCTGTCAGCCAGGGCTCCCAAATTGGACAGGTTAACAGCCCTGTTACACTCAGTACACTGTAATTCAATTACAGTATTACTCGTGTGCGACAGGCAAAATGACTTTCTGGCTTGACAACAGCATCCTGTTTTAGTGAACACCACATGTGTCGCTACTGTATAGGAGCAGTATGAAACAGCTAGCTCTACCTGTTGCTCCAATGGTTGAGATAACTGACACTTCCAGACTAATCGGAGGTAAAATAGACAGTTTCAGAATTGAAGAAGGTGGTCTGTGTTTGCATGATATACAGTGAAAAATGATCTGATCAAGGTTGCTATTATGTCACAGGGTGACTTTGGTGTGCCCTGTTTCGGCATTCAATTTGCACAATGAACAATTGTCTTGGGCCTTATTTGTGAGATTGCCAATAAGATAAATATTGTAACGTGTAGAATTGTGCAATGTATATTGCCCAATGAAAATTGCCTTGTCATGGAGAAACACTGGAAGATTTCTCAACCAGCTTATCAATGAAAGAGAACTCATTTGAGTGCCCAAATTCAAATGAGGAAATTCTTAGATAATAGACAATAGACAATAGGTGCAGGAGTAGGCCATTCTGCCCTTCGAGCCTGCACCACCATTCAATATGATCATGGCTGATCATCCTTAATCAGTATCCTATGTTAGCTCCCGTGATAAGAAACAGAAATGGATACTGGAATGGATAGAAAAATCAACAGACTGATATTATAGCTTCTGGTATCTCTATATATTCTAAGCACTGGCACTGTTGTGTCTGGCTGTTCCTGGCTGCTCCTGGGAGAGTGGGGAGGAGGATCTGACAGGTAGGCAGTTCTGGACAGGAGTATTTGAATTCAGTGAAGTCAGTAGATTGTTAGGTCAGAGCCAAGAAAGATTGGTGGGCCGTTGAGCAGTGGGTCAGGTCAGGTGCATAGTCAGGTGGTGGGGGCTAGTCACATCAGATCAAGGGTTAGCCATTTAGTCGGGGCTAGTGAGGTCAGATTAGGAGGTTTCAAGTTGGAATTGAGTTCAATGCATTTGCAGAGTTAAAGTGCAGTCAGGAACCTGTGTGGGATAGTTGGAAGAATCAATGAGAGTAATTCAAGGAGTCACTAGAATTTTTCTGTCTAATATTTCCTGGATACCATCCAGGTAAGTACATCAAAATTGTCAGCAGCTCCAATTCTCAGTGCTGGTGACTCAGTGCTGGTGACTTTTCATAGGAACAGGAGAATTGCCCAATAGAAGTTCACCCTTCCCAGCACTTCCCATGAAATCATTATGTCATTACTAACTCTGTCCTTATGCATTTCTTGAGTCATGTGTCTGGTCTCTAATAACCTGAGGGCTTGAAGATCTAAATCAATAGCTTCAGCCTTCCTAACATTTTGTCAGAGGAAATATTTGCTTTCCAGTATTAGATGTTGAACAAGCTGAGTGACATATCAGAAACAGTGGAGGAGTCAAGAGAGGTGTGGTAAAGTTGGGTGTTGTGTATGTTTGTTGAGTCTGGCATTGAATTGATGGATGGTGTTACAGAATTGCAGCATGTGGGTGAGAAGAATAACTTACCTCAGTTTTGCTTTAGTCTTGGGCAATGCAGATACATTTTTGGAAGCTTTAGTTTGAATTTCTGTTCTGTTCTGATTTAATGTTTTAATGAAGAGCCACTGGACTCAAATGTTAACTGCATTTGTCCCACAGATGCTATCAGACCCACGAGTTTCACCAGTAATTTTTGTTTTGTTTGAATACTCCAGTATCTACAGTTATTTGTTTTCCATTGATTTTTTTTGTTTTGGTCTGAAGAAAAATAATCAGGAAAAGTTTGGATTATAGTAATTTTTTTGAAATTTCATGCACAGGACTCTTGCTATAAAACTATAAGCAGAATTTTGAGAAATACTTTCCAACCATTTTTAAAAAGTATATATTGAATGTAAATTTTCAACACTGTACATTCAAGTTATTTTGATCTTGTCAATCTATTTATATTCAGACAGTATGGGTCAAATTAGCTATTTTTAAATAATAACATTTCCTCAAAATTAATAGCCTGCACTCAAAAATACTGATGAATGCTAAGCTAGAAAACTAGAATTCAATGCATCACCAGGAGCACAAGAATAAGACAAAACCCGATACTTCATTCCCACTGTCCAAATCTAACTCCTAACAGGATCTGCTTGGTTTTTAACATTTAATTATAACTTAACTATTAATTATTTTATTCATTTGTGAGATTTGGGTGTCAATGGTTAGGTCAGCATAAGTTGCCCATCTCAAGCTGCCTTTGCGAATGTGGGACTGAGCTGCCTTCTTCGACTGCTGCAGCCTATACTTTGTAGGTACACCCACAATGCTGTTAAGAAAGGAGTTCCAGGATTTTAACCAGTGAGAGTGAGGGAAAAGTGATATGTTTCCAAGTTTGGATATTGAGTCACTGGAGGATTGTTTGCAGGTGGTGGTACATGTATCTTCTTAGATGGTTCTTCTTGGATGGTCAGGTTTGTGCATGTAGAAGATGCTGACTAAGGAGCTTTGATGAATTTCTGCAGTGCATTGTGTAGATAGTAGACACTGCAACTACTGAATATTGGTAGTGGAGAGACTGAATGTGTGTAGATGTGGTGCCAATCAAATGGACTGCATTTGTCCTGGATGGTGGACTTGGATCTGCACTCATCCAGGCAAGTGGGAAGTATTCCTTCACAGTCTTAACTTGTGACTTGTAGATTGCAGACAGGCCTTGGGGAAGCAGCAGGTGAATGTATGTTACATAGTTGTCAGGGGATGAAGGAGTAGTGCTCCAAAAGCTTGTGTTTTCAAATAAACCTGTTGGACTATAACCTTGTGTCATGTGACATCTGACTTGGTTAACACTGGCACTTCCACATTATGTTATTATGAACATTTGGCTGGGTTTCACAAACTACAATTATCTCAGAGAGGGTTTGTTAGGTAGTAATTTGATTGACAACCTAAAGAGGTGATGAACAAGATTAACTATCTTTTGTGTGGGATTTGAATCCAAGTTTGTTGATCTGTTTGTTGTTATAAGAGATAATAAGAGAATTAACCAGATGAGAAATTTAATGGAATATAATGGAAATCTGTCAAATTGTTTTGGCTATTTAAGATTTGCCTTAACAGGTTTTCTCTTAAAGCAACTCCATGATTTACTAATGAAAGACATAGTAACTGAAATAAATCACTATATATTCATATATTATTTATGTTTATGGTTTTCCACTGCAGGAGACACATAAGTATAGCATTGTGACAATGTTCAATTGTACATGTCTTTTCAGAATGAAAGGCAGTTGAAAAGCTTGATCTATCTATAAAGACAAGGAGCTAAACCAGAATAATAACCACATTTCTAGATGAAGGCATAACATGAAAATTAAATCTGCTGGAAGCATTTTTTTCACTCTTGGCTTGACAGATAATGTACAACAAATGAAGACTAGAGAAAGGAAGCAAAGTGGAATCATAGAATCTCTACAGCGTGGATGGAGACTATTGAGTTTTCACCAACCCTCCTACGAGAGTTCCACCAAGACTCATCCCCCCACCCTATCCCCATAACCCCATTTTTACAGTGGCTGATCCACCTAGCCTACACATCTCTGGATACTATGGGTAATTTAACATGGCCAATCTATCAAACCCACACATCTTTGGACTGCAGAAAGAAATTGGAGAATCCAGTGGAAACCCACACAGACTCAGGGAGAATGTACAAACTCCACACAGACAGTCACCTGATACTGTGAGGCAGAAATGCTAACCAATGAGGCAGCATGCCACCTACATGACTGTTAAAATTGGTGGTGGGAAGGCAGGATATATATAAAGCCTCAATGAGAAGAAAGGCAACAGTGGAGATAAAGTTTGAATTGAAAAAATAACTACAAAACCATCTCAGTCTATTCCAGACTATTGATGTGATTATTCATCACGGAGTTCCACTTAAATTCCTATGTCTTATACTGCAAGAGAATACTGTTAAGTATCTTTAAAAACCTAAAATAATCCATCCTTTATTTTCAACCCAGTGTGATTACTTTCTACAGGGCTCTGTTCCACATGTCCTCATCTTGAGTTGTGTATGGGGCAGGTTGGGAGATGTTTTTGGAATAACTCAGGAAGCCCAATTGGAAAGGAATGTCATTTATTGTTGAACACCACAGTTACCACTCATGGTATACATAGGCTAGTCCCAGTCCAGGCCAAACAAATCTGTTTTTATTTTTATTTAAACTATTTTCTTCATCAACCTGTTGATAGATGATATTACACAACGCTGGAGTAAGTGGGACTTGAACCTGGGTCTGTCAGTCCAGTGGTAGGGACACTACCTCTTGACACTAGTGGGCTCCCCTTTTTCTCATTAATGTGCTCAGACATATTATGACATACTTGAACCCATAACTTCTAACCCAGTAGAACTTGTCTCTTTCAACATTTCAAATCAACCTGCTCTGAGATGCTATTATACATCTCTGGAGCAGGTGGGACTTGAACCAAGGCCTCCTATTCAGAAGCAGGGAGACTACTGTTGCACCACAAAACCTCTTTAGGTCTGCTTTATAAAGGGTTCAGGTGATAAGTACCAGCTGAGTAGGCAATTGCATGTTACCAAGGGAACTCATACTCAATGAATTCCACAAGGAGAATAATTACTGATTTCCCCATGGGCTAAAATACTCCTAACCTTTAATCTTGCTTACGGCTTGGTGAATACCTAACTTGTGTCCACCTTTCATTACCAAAGATAAATAGCATGCATGTTTTCTCCTAACAGGTTTCTTTAATACCTTCAAAAACTTGCTTTGGCATAATCTAGCCCAGAGATTAGATTAGATTACATTACAGTGTGGAAACAGGCCCTTCGGCCCAACAAGTCCATACCGACCCGCCGAAGCACAACCCACCCATACCCCTAACCTAACACTACGGGCAATTTAGTATGGCCAATTCACCTGACCTGCACATCTTTGGACTGTGGGAGGAAACCGGAGCACCCAGAGGAAACCCATGCAGACACGGGGAGAACGTGCAAACTCCACACAGTCAGTCGCCTGAGGCGGGAATTGAACCCTAGACTCTGGCGCTGTGAGGCAGCAGTACTAACCACTGGGCCACCGTGCCACCCAGAGCTTGAGATAATCTTTCTCATTCTTCTTGTAACCTTTTTGATGCTATATCATTTCAGGTTGCTGAAAATTGCATGCAATATTTCAAAAGACTAACAGCATTATTGTCCTATAAAGTAGCTACAGCCATCAATGCCTCGATAGATCAATTGGAACACTGTTGTATAAGGTAATGGCTTTGAGTGGTGTAATGTTGGGGATTGCATTAAGCATCATTCAATCTGATGATGCCATGCAATTCTAGAATTTTGCAAAAGGTACTGATGCAGGACCTGAAGAAAGATTACACCTGAAATGTCAACTTATCCACCTCCTGATATTGCCTAGCTTTCTGTGTTCTTCCAGCCTCCTGCTTATCTCTCTTGGATTCCAGCACCTGCAGGTTTTTTTTTGTAACTAATAAAGGTACTGATGCAGACAGACATGTCACCTCTAGGTCATGATAATCCTTTTAATTATTATTAGCCTTAGCAACCAGTCAGTGCAACTTGTATATCCATTTCTATCATACAATAAACTGCTGTTTGTGTTATTGGGTAACACAAATGTTTTCTCTTGTTAAGATTCAAAAATGATTGAAGTTTTCCCACATCTCGGTAGGCCTTACATTCAGCACAGAAAGGAAGGTCAGTCACAGCATTATACACAAACACACAGCCACTGCTGGGTGGTAGCACAATATGTGACATAGTGATCAATTATTGATTATTAGTTAGCAATTAATATGGGAATTATTGCAAGTGTTAGGGCTGACCATGGCTGAAGCAACATAAAATGGCTGAAAAAGGTTCTTAGTTGACATGAAATTTAAGGTTTTTAGCTGAAACTTCAGCTTTTGTGGTCTGATATTTAAAGTTAGACAATAAGCAAACATAATAGGATGCCATGGTGGCTCAGTGGTTAGCATTGCTGCCTCACAGCACCAGGGGCCTGGGTTTGATTCCAGCCTTGGGTGACTGTGTGGAGTTTGCACATTGTCCCCATGTCTGTGTGGGTTTCCTCTGGGTGCTCTGGTTTTCTCTCACAGTCCAAAAATGTGCAGGTTAGATGAATTGGCCATGCCAAATTGCCCATAGTGTTCAGGGATGTATGGGTTAGGTACATTAGTCAAGGCTATATATGGGGTAGGGGGAATTTGTTGGGCCAAAGGACCTCTTTCCACACTGTAGAAAGTCTATGATAATTATAGTCTCCATAGAAGCAATATATCCAAGGTAATAAGATTTAAATAGCACAATGAGTCTTGTGCAATGCATATAAAAGGGTTCTGTTGAATAGAAGCAAAAATGCAGTTGCTGCTTGATAGAGAAAGTTTGATAAGGGACATCTTTGAGAAATGCTGACAGATACTAGGCTGGTCCAAAGTCTGACATTACCATGGGATAGAAGGGAAGTGTTTGACCGACATTAGTTAAGACCCTTATGTAATTGTAGCCACAGGTCATATGTCAAAAACAGAGAGCTGTGGTGTGGAAGTGCTGGTGTTGGACTGGGGTGGACATGGTCAGAGATCACACGACACCAGGTTATAGCCCAACAGGTTTATTTAAAATCACAAGCTTCTGAAAGACGTTATGGGTAAAGTAGTAACATGGATAGAGGATCAGTCGACTAACAGGAAGCAAAGAGTGGGGATAAATGAGTGGTATTCCGGCTGGCAATCAGTAACTAGTGGTGTGTCTCAGGATCAGTGTTAGGACCACAATTATTTACAATTTATATAGATGAATTGGAGTTGGGGACCACATGTAGTATGTCATTAAGATGAGTGGCAGAACAAAGTGTGCAGGGGATTGTGAAAGTTTGCAGAGGAACATAGATACCTTAAGTGATAGGGCAAAGGTCTGGCAGATGAAATACAATGTTAATAAATGTGAAGTTAAAAATCACACAACACCAGGTTATAGTCCAACAGGTTTAATTGGAAGCACACTAGCTTTCAGCGCTCCGAAAGCTAGAGTGCTTCCAATTAAACCTGTTGGACTATAACCTGGGGTTGTGTGATTTTTAACTTTGTATACCCCAGTCCAACACCGGCATCTCCAAATAATAAATGTGAAGTCATCCATTTTGCTAGAAGTAACAGTAAAAAGGATTCTTACTTAAATGGTAAAAGGTTGCAGCATGCTACAATGCAGAGGGACCTGGGTATCCTTGTGCATGAAAAACAAAGTGTTGGTCTGCTGGTACAACAAGTAATTATGAAGACAAATGGAATTTTATCATTCATTGCTAAAGGGATTGAGTTTAAACGCAACAAGGTTATGTTGCAGCTGTACAGGGTGCTAGTGAGGTCACACCTGGAGTACTGTGTGCAGTTTTGGTCTCCTTACGTGAGAAAGGATGTAATGGCGCTGGAGGGGGTGCAGAGGAGGTACACTAGGTTGATTCCAGAGTTGGAAGTGTTGGCATATGATGATAGACTGAGTAGACTGGGATTATATTCATTGGAGTTCTGAAAATGAGGGAGTATCTTACAGAAACACATAAAATTATGAAGGGAATAGATAAGATGGAAGTAGAGAGGATGCTTCAAATGGCAGGTGAAGCTAGGACAAGCGGGCACGGCCTCAAAATTAGAGGGAGCAGATTTAGGACTGAATTGAGAAGGAACGTCTTCACCCTGAGGATTGTTAATCTATGGAATTCCTTACCCAGTGAAGTCGTTGATGCTACTTCAGTAAATGTTTTTAAAGCTAAGGTAGATTTTTTTTGAACAATTATGGAATTAAGGGATACGGTGAGAGTGCAGATAAGTGAAGCTGTGTCCATGAAAAGATTAGCCATGATCTTATTGAATGGCGGAGGAGGATTGAAGGGCCGGGTGGCCTACTCCTGCTCCTAGTTTTTTTGTTCTTATGAAATATCTTCCCAACATCTACTCTGTACAGGCCACTCAATATTCCGTAAATTTCAATTAGATCTCCCCTCATCCTTCTAAACTCCATCAAGTATAGACCCAGAAGCCTCAAATGTTCCTATCGTGTTAAGTTTTTCATTCCTGGGACCATTCACCTGAACCTCCTCTGAACCTGCTCTCGGCCAGTACATCTTTCCAGAGATATGGGGCCCAAAACTGTGCACAATATTCCAAATGTGGTCCTAATCTAATCTAATCTTATTGTATGGAACAATAGGTACAGGATACCTAGATTAGGTAGGCATGAATGCAAAGGTTATGTGGAGCAAGAGGTGACATCCATCTGCATTGCCAAAATGAACATTTTTCCACCTGTTATGGTCTAAAACATAATAAACTACACCTTGCTGTGCTAGACAAGTGCCTGTTCTTGTAAGACTTAATAGTTGTTTATTTTCCCCATTGGTAATTAGAAAGGCCCTTAGGCTCAGCATGGAAAGGAGGATTAAGGATCTTGTGGCACAGTGTCTCTACCTCTGAGCCAGATGGCCTGGATTCAAGTCCCACCTGCTCCAGCAGTGTGTGTAATAACAACTCTCACTATACTGATGAGGGAAAGTGGATTGCTGGCAGCATTCTACCGCAAACCACCAATCACTGATATCATAATGCACAACAAACACCAGCTAAGGTAAAGGTCCTCATAATGTAGAACCTCCATTCTATGCTATCTTTATTCTTGTAGTTTTACGGTTAGCTTTAGTAAAATAAAAGTATTAGATGATAATCTGTACCTTCTCTTTATCACCTTCAGAAAGCGAGTAGACCAACTGTCACTGCCTCGAGAGCAAACCAAGAGGGCAGATCTGACAATTCTCAAATAATGTCTTATTTTCAACATTGTTACCTTTGTTGTTGAAGGACCTTTTCCCTGTCTCTTGGCAAGGAACCAGAATCTTAAATTGCAATGAATGTTTTAACTTTTAACTCCAAAGTGTGTCTTTTAAAAGACGTCCCCTTCATCCAATGTCAGGGAAACTTTAAACACACACACACAGCGAAGTGTAAAAAGAACTAATGAGAAGACTGACTACTTTTGCCCTCAGCAGAAAACCACATCTTACAGAGTGTTTGTGCTTTGGCCTTCTGGGAGAATATAAAAAAAGGGACTACTGCAAAACGAGTCTGTGTTTATGAGTGACCTAGCACATTCGTGAGTGAAGTAGTTTGCTGTGAGCATCCCAGCTCTGACAACTGCCATTTAAACATTCCTGACCCTGCAGAAGAAAATCTCCCTCACTCTGACGGTTCGCAGCCAGCCACTGTTAAAAAGAATCAGAACAGAGGAATTTCAAACAATCTACACAGCCAGGAATATCAGAATCAACTGATCAGCTGCCAGCATCAACACTATTAATGAACTGCCTGAAATGTCGATTCGCCTGCTCCTCGGATGCTGCCTGACCTGCTGTGCTTTTCCAGCACCACACTCTCGACTCTGATCTCTAGCATCTGCAGTCCTCACTTTCTCCTACTATTAATGACCTCCACTGCAGTGGCCGTAATATTCAATTATGCTCTCTTCATAAACAATTCAGAGATTGATCCATGTATCCTTTTTAAAAATGTTTTGCTTTTTGGACTCACCTCATATTTCTAATCTTTATGTAAGTATGTGTTGTGTTACTATTCCCTGTGTTGTGTTGTGTTACTATTCCTTTTCACGTTGAGTAATTAATAAAATCACTCTTCTTGTCAATTCAAGAAAGCCTGGTTGAATTGGTTCCTTTTAAAAAGTAAGCTTTGAAGAAGGGACACTGAATTCCAATCTTTGTTGCCTGACCTGCTGTGTTTCTTTGTTTCAGACTTCCAGCATTCATTGTTTATGATGTTTATAAAATCGTTTATATTTGGGAGAAAGTTTTCTCTAAAGAAAAGGAACATTTAAAAATGAACCTCATAGAGACCAATTGAGGAGGCAGAGGCTAGTTCATCCCTCCAACCTGGGAGCTTAAATGCTTTGAAGTATATCATTTTGAACTATAACAAATTGAGGAGCCTCACCGAGGGATTAATTGTAACACTTTCCACCAGCTTCCAGCCCCACAAGCATTGCAGACACCTGCAATTAAATAAACCTGGTCTCTAACACATCCTGAATTTAATTACCCCACCACTGATGGTGATACTTCCAACTGCCTTAGCCAAAGCTCCAAATTTCTATTAAAATCCTCTTTATATCTGTCTCTTTCTATTCCTTTAAGGCATGCTATCTTTTTGATCAAGGTTTTGATCATCTGCCCAAGTATTTTCTTATGTGGCTTAGAGTCAAATATAGCTTGGTAACATGCCTATAAAGCAACATGTGATATTTTCCAAAAGTAAAGATGACATCTAAATATAAGTTGCTGGATAATATATAATATTTGATTATTCTAAGACTTGAAGCAGAGGAAGGATAGAATAGAATAGAATATCATTAAAAATATCCTTTATTGTCATGTGTACTCCAGTACAGAAACACAGGAGTGCGGTGAAAAGTTTTTAAAATGGCTGCCTCTAATGGTGACATCTAAGGTACAAGTACCTAGATACAAATCTTAGATACAAAAGAGGAATAAAAAGAAAAGTAGTAGCATTAGTTACAGTGTCCACAAAAAGGTTAGAAACAAGAATTATGGAGAAAGAGCATAGTGGATTGTTCCTTCATTCAGCTAGCGCAAACACAATGTGGCAAATTGCCTCTCTCTGTGCATATTTATTTTATTTAGATTCTGATGCAGAATATCCACTATGCACTGTTTAATATGACCTCCACTCAGTTCTTTTTATAAACCAAACTAGCGCACTGGGCATATTTATTCACAGATTGAGCGAAAGCATATCAATCAGCTGTTAAAAGTTCATTTGAATGGTAAATCAAGTTTGAAACACTTTATGAAAGGGTTAAGTAGACAATTAGATCTCTGAAGTTGCTTTTGTTGACTCACTATGCACACCTCTTCCATGATAGAAAATTGTTCTTCAGAAGAACAACATTCACCCAATCCCCTGTGGTTATATCCTTTCTTACAATTATGGAAGTGTTGCCTTCACATTGATTGTGGAAAGGCCAAAATTGTAACAAATCGGTATATATCAACAACTCAACTGTATACAACATTTTTACTATAGGAAAATGTCTTATACTACAACATGGGGCTGCAAAAAATGTCTTGCAATAAGGAAGAACATTTGGAGGGATGCTGAAAATGTTAGTCAAAGAAGAGGACATTGTAGAGGTGAAGGTAATTGGTCTCGTATGAAGAGGATATACATTTCTAATTCAGAGCGTAATTGAACAGGATGTGAAAGGTTTGCTTGAGATAGAAGTCTGAAATGATCACTGAGGAGAAGAATGAAGTTGATACCAAGCCTAAAGGACTCAGAAGAAATTAGAACAGAGGAATTTCCAATCAGCTAAGAAGCTATGAATGACAAAATTACTGTTCAACTTCCAGTATCAACACTATCAATAACTTCAACTGCAATGGCCGCGACATTCAGTTATCCTCTCTTTATAAACAATTCAGAGACTGATCAATGCATCCTTTTTTCAAACTTTGTTACTTCTTGGACTCACCTCTTATTTCTAGTCTTAGTGTGAGTGTGTGTGTGTTGTTTTACTATTCCTTTTTATGTTGAGTAGTTAATAAAATCAGTCTTATCAATTCAAGAAAGTCTGGTTGAATTGGTTCCTTTTAAAACATAAGTTCTGATGAAAGGACACTAAACTCAAAACAATGCTTCCAGACCTGCTGTGTTTCTTCAGCAGTGTTTCTTTTCTTTACAGATTTCAAGCATCTTTGTGTTCTTTGTGTTAATAAGTTCATTTATGTCTGGGAGAAAGAAAAGAGAGCATTTTAAAATGATAATGAGTTAAGGCATTCGTTTCTCTCTTCCCAATGTTTAATTGGATACTGTACAAGTACCCTGACAGCACAGAGCCCCATGTCTCATAGATCAATGATAGAAACATTGACCTGAGATTTGGAAGATGACTTACTGATATCGATTCCATGTGTGTAGATTATATCACAAAGAAGTAGCATACAGATGGGGAAAAAAATGATTCAAGAGTAGATTCCTGATGGATTCCAGAGGCAATTGGGTGGAACCGAAAAAGTAAACGATGCTGCTAATACTTGGGATTAGACCAGATAAGTCAGAGTGGAGAGCCCTCGGTATAAGTTTGATGATGAAGGATAAATGCATGATGTAAACGTCCATGTGAAAGACTGTGGAATGGGTTATGAAGATGTTGACAGTGGTTGCATGATGGTAACAGTCACAAAGACTAGTATCTGACACTATGATAAAGCCCTCCTTGTATGTGGGGGCAACTGGTGGGGTGGGGTGGGGGCTGGGGAAGGTTTTGAAACACAATTGGAGATTTTAAATTGGGATGTTGCAAAATGGGAATATGATTTTCAGTTGAAGTATCATTTTCAACTTTAAAAAATCCCAGAAAGAACTGCCAGGGAGGAAAATTGGAGTGCAGTTACTAGCAGTATTCCGCAAGGATCTGTTTTGGGACCATTGCTGTTTGTCATTTTTATAAATGACCTGGAGGAGGGGCTAGAAGGTTGGGTGAGCAAGTTTGCGGATGATACGAAAGTCGGTGGAGTTGTTGACAGTGAGGAAGGATGTGTCAGGTTACAGCGGGATATAGATAAGCTGCAGAACTGGGCAGAAAGGTGGCAAATGGAGTCCAATGTAGCTAAGTGTGAGGTGATTCACTTTGGTAACAGTAATAAAAAGATGGGGTACTGGGCTAACGGCCGGATACTTGGTAGTGTGGATGAGCAGAGGGATCTTGGTGTCCAGGTACACAGATCTTTGAA
>NC_057744.1:19214314-19281022 GCF_004010195.1 Chiloscyllium plagiosum
AATTAAGGGTTGGTAGGTATAGGACAGATGTTAGGGGTAGGTTCTTTACTCAGCGAGTCGTGAGTTCATGGAATGCCCTGCCAGTAGCAGTGGTGGACTCTCCCTCTTTATGGGCATTTAAACGGGCTTTGGATAGGCATATGGAGGATAGTGGGCTAGTGTAGGTTAGGTGGGCTTGGATCGGCGCAACATCGAGGGCCAAAGGGCTGTACTGCGCTATATTTTTCTATGTTCTATGTTCTATGCCGGTGCTGGAAATCAGAAACAAAATAGTAATTGCGAGAAAATCTCAGCAGGTCTGGCAGGTATATATGGAAATAAATCAGAGTTAGCATTTTGGGTTCAGTGAGTTCTGAGGAAGGTCACTGGATGTGAACCATCAGCTCTGATTTCTGTCCATAGACGCTGCTAGACCCGCTAAGCATTTCCAGCAATCTCTATTTTTGTTTATCATTTTCAAGTGCTTTGGGAAAGGAATAAGATATTGAAGATAAGGCAAATATAGGTGAGACAAGGATACGTTTTTGAGGAGATGAACAATCATGATCTTTGAAGAAGAGACTGACAGTGGCTGAGATGAGAAATGATTTAGAAAACTTTGTACTGGCATGGGACCAAGAAGGACTGTAGGGTTTCAACAATTAGTGGCAATAGATTCAATGGAAAGGGAATCCGTTTTATGTACAAGATAAACCCAGAGAATAGATGATGGAAAATGGAATATAAACAAGAGACAGGTGCAGGTTCAAATATGATATGGCTTGACAGATTACAGAAGGAACTGCAAACACAACTGAATGGAAGGTCTCAATCTCTGTAGCCACGCATATACTCGAAAGACTTGTTGGAGATGATGATGGAATGGAAGAAGGAAGATGTCTAAGGTTAGTATTGGGAAAAGAAACAAGTCTGTGCTCTTCAGCATAATAATAAGGTGTTAGGATAGTTTTGAGAGAGGAGAGCAAGGACCATTGTACATAGTGTATTTCAGCCAGATCTGATAGTTGATAAAGTATCTGATGAATGGAAGGTGAATATAAGGTAAGACAAGTGAATGTTTGAAATTGCATTTGTGAATAATCTGAAGGAAAGTTTTTTTTAAACCAAGAAAGGATGCAGAAGGTAGTTCAGTTGGGAGGGGAGAGGAAATGTGGATGGTGAGAGAAAATAAAAAGCAAGTATTTGGAGATTTATTGTTACCATTACAGTGCAGAGGTCATGATTTGGAGATGCCGGTTTTGGACTGGTGTACAAAGTTAAAAATCACGTAACACCAGGTTATGTGCAGAGTGCAGAGGGTCATGAGAGATACAAAATAGGTAGGAAATTATATAGACAGGATAGAAGGCAATGAATAAAGGAAAATGGAGATTCTAATAATTGTGCATGAAAAGTTGTTCAATACAGAGGCTGAATGTGTCCACTTTCTTTACTTCTTGTATCTGTTATGCATTTGAAAGGATTCCTGTGAATCACTTTACTTGACAATGGACAGCAATACATTGTCAGAAACTGGGCAAAGGCCATCTTGCTGTCTGATACATGGTTGCTGACAGATGGGCAATTTGAGGATAGTATATTTTTTAAAAAGGATTTTGTTTACAGCTAACAACTTCCCATCTTGACAAAGCAATGTGTTTGTAAATAGCAAAAATAGTTTGCTTAGAAAATTAATGTACAAGAACTGATTACACAGTTAAAAGATCATCAGTAAGAATAATAACCAGATATTTTTCAGGAAAATAGGATTAAACTTGGTCTCTTAAATTATAAAATTATAGATGAATATATTGATTTTTTTAACGCATAAAAAGCTTCCTAATTAGTTGTTCTAGCTCCTTCCCCTGATGTTTGAATACTTGGTGATATAAGTGGATTTGTTTTCTCCGCATCTTTATCTTTAAAAATAAACATTTTTTCCACCCAGTGGGTCAATATAGAAAGCATAATTTGTCCTGTAATGGTGTCAGTGAGGCCATGCTTCCAACTGGTTGAAGCAAGTTTAGCACTGATTGTATTAATCCAGAAACCCAGAATAATTTTCAGGGGACCAGGGTTCGAATCCTGCCACGACAGATGGTGGAATTTGAATTAAATAAATAAAATCTAGAATTGAAGGTTGACTGATGACCATGAAACCATTGTCAATTATCAGAATAACCCATCTGATTTACTACTGTCCTTTAGGGAAGGAAATCTGCCATCCTTACCTTGTCTGGCCTACATGTGACTCCAGGCCACAGCAATGTGTTTGACTCTCAACTACTCTCTGAAATGGCCTAGCAATTCATTCAATTGTATCAATCGCTAGAAAGTCACAACAAAGAAATGAAACCGGACGGACCACCTGACATCAACGCTGGAACAGGAAAAGACCATGGCAAAAACACAAACAGCCAGTCGACCATGCAAAGTCCCCCTTACCAACATCTGGGGGCTAGTGCCGAAATTGGGAGAGCTGTCTCACAGACTAGTCAAGCAACAGCCTGACATAGTTATTCTTATGGAATCATACCTGACAGATAACGTCCCAGACACCACCATTACTATCCCTGGATATGTTCTGTCCCACCAGCAGGACAGACCCAGTAGAGGTGGTGGCACAGTGGGATACAGTTGAGAGGGAGTTGCCCTAGGAGTCCTTGACATCGACTCCAGACCCCATGAAGTCTCATGGCTTCAGGTTAAACATGTGCAAGGAAACTGCCTACTGGTTACCATGCACTGTCCACCTTAGGCTGATGAATCAGTAATCCTCCATGTTGAACAACACTTGGAGGAAACACTGAGGGTGGCAAGAGCGCAAAATGTACTCTGGGTGGGGGATTTCAATGTCCACCACCAAGAGTGGCTTAACAGCAGCATTACTAATCTTGCTGGTCGGGTCCTAAAAGGATATAACTGCTAGCCTGGGTCTGCGGCAGGTGGTGAAGGAACCAACAAGAGGTAAAAACATACTTGACGTCATTCTTACTAATCTGCTGGCTGCAGAAGCACCTGTCCTTGACACTATAGGTAAAAGTGACCACTGCACTGTCCTTCTGGAGATGAAGTCCCGCCTTCACATTGAGAATAACCTCCATCATGTTTTGTGGTACTGTCACTGCACTAAATGGAACAGATCTAGCAGTTCAAGACTGGATATCCATGAGGTGCTGTGGCCCTTCAAGCAGAACTGTACTTAAGCACAATCTGCAACCTCATGGATTCCCTACTCAACCATTACCATCAAGCGAGGGGATCAACCCTGGTACAATGGAGAGTGCAGGAGGGCAAGCCAGGAGCAGCATCAGGCATACCTAAAAATGAGGCGTCAATCTGGTGAAACTATGAAACAGGACTACTTGCATGCCAAACGTCATAGACAGCAAGTGATAGACAGAGCTAAGCGATCCCAGAACCAATGGATCAGAGCTAACCTCTGCAGTCCTTCCACATCCAGTCGTGAACAATTAAACAATTCACTAGAGGAGGAGGCTCCACAAGTATCCACATCCTCAGTGATGGAGGAGCCCAGCACATCAGTGCAAAAGATAAGACTGATGCATTCACAACAATCTTCACTCAGAAGTGCTGAATGAATGATCCACCTCGGGCTCCTCCAGTGGTCCCCAGCATGACAGATACCAGTCTCCAGCCAATTCGATTCACTCCACGTGATATCAAGGAATGGCTGGAGGCATTGGATACTGCAAAGGCACTGGACTTTGATAACATTCCGGCAATAGTACTGAAACCAGGTGCTTCTGAACTTGCTGCTCCTCCAGCCAAGCTCTTCCAGTACAGGTACAACACTGGCATCTACCCAACAATGTGGAAAACTGCCTAGGTATGTCCAATACACAGAAAGCAGGACAAATCCAACCCAGCCAATTACCACTCCATCAGTCTACTCTCCATCATCAGTAAAGTGATGGTAGGGATCATTAATAGTGCTATCAAGCAGCACTTGCTCAGCAACAACATGCTCAATGATGCCCAGTTTGAGTTTTGCCAGGGCACTCAGCTCCTGATCTCATTACAGCCTTGGTTCAAACATGGACAAAAAAACTGAATTCCAGAGATGAGGTGAGGGTGACAGTCCTTGACATCAAGGACACATTTGACCGAGTATGGCATCAAAAAGCCCTGGCAAAACTGAAATCAATGGGTATCGGGGGCAAACACTCCGCTGGTTAGAGTTATACCTGACACAAAGGAAGATGGTTGAGGTTATGGAGGGTCAGTCACCTCAGCTCTAGGACATCTCTGCAGGAGGCCGTCAGGGTAGTGTCCTGGGCCCAACAATCTTCAGCTGCTTCATCAATGACCTTTCCTCTGTCATGAAGTCAGAAGTGGGGATGTTCGCCAATGATTGCAAGGTGTTCAGCACCATTCACGATTCCTCAGATACTGAAGCAGTTAATTTCCAAATGCAACAAGATCTGGACAATATCTGGACAACAAGTGGCAAGTAACATTTGTGCCACACAAATGCCAGACAATGACCATCACCAATAAGAGACACTCTAACTACTGCCCCTTGACATTCAACAGTATTACCATCACTGAATTCACCACTGTCAACATCCTTGGGGTTACCATTGACCAGAAAATCTACTGGACTCACCACATAAAAACAGTGGCTACAGGAGCAGGTCAGAGACTAGGGATACTGTGGCAAGTAATTCACCTCCTGACACTGCAAAGTCTATCTACCACCTACAAGGCACAAGTCAGGAGTGTGGTGGAATTCTCCCCACTGGATGGATACAGCTCCAACAACACTCAAGAAGCTTGACACCATCCAGGACAAAGCAACCCACTTGATTGGCAACACATCTACAAACATTCAATCCCTCCACCACTGGCACTCAGTAGCAGCAGTGTGTATTATATACAAGATGTATTGCAGACATTCACCAAAGATCCTGAGATAGCACCTTCCACACCCACGACCACTTCCACCTAGAAGGACAAGAACAGTAGGTACTTGGGAATACCAGCACCTTCAAATTCCTCCAAGCCATTCACCACCCTGACTTGGAAATATACCACCGTTCCTTCACAGTTGTTGGGTCAAAATCCTAGAATTCCCTCCCTACCATCATTGTGGATCAACCCACAGCAAGTGGACTGCAGCGATTCAAGAAGGCAGCTCACTTACACCTTTTCAAGGGCAAATACGGATGGGCTTTCAATGCTGGCCAGCCAGCGATGCCCAAGTCCCACAAATGGGAGAATTAAAAAAATGAAGTCCATCATGTGATGAATACTCAACACTTGGAGTGGATTTCTCGAAAGAGTAACGGAAAGAAGAAAGTATTAAAATCATTCAAGATAATATGGATATTGCTAGGGATCTGAAGACTGAGGCAAAATGGCTGATTGGATATTTATTTATTTGAGGTCTTGTGAACAGTTGAAAATTATTTAATATTTAACTTTAACCTGAAACAACTATCTAAAAAAAGTAATGTGAGTAATGTTGGTCCAGAATGTCTGAAAAATGCAAATTATGCAGGTTATAAATTGTGTAAATAACAGAACATTTGTGTTGAGGTTTGAATTGTGAATTGCTGGAATTTTTTTGACATATTGCATCCCCCAACATTATCCTTGAAAAAGTGCTCACCATTAATCTCCCTGTGAGCTTTAGGTGCTTGCTTTGCCTAAAAAGATCGAAACACACCTCAGAAATTTTGGGATTGTACTTACAACACAGCACTCATTTAATGCCAAAGTTTATGCTGCTGAAATTTGCTCTCTTCTGCTCAGATAGAGGATACTTGAAACAGTGGGGATTCATTCCAGCTGCTTGTAAATTATTTTGAGAAGTTTTTCAAGTATAAAATGGTAAAAAAAAATTCTTATCTTTCCTGAGTTTTTTTTTCTCTCAATCCAGTTTTCCTTCCCAAAGGGGGAACGTTTTTTTTTGCCAAGATAATTTAAAAGTTCAAATTTTAAATTAATTCACTTTTTTAGTGACAGACCGTTATTAGGTGGCATCCATAATAAACCTCAGCAAACCCGGCCTGGTTTCTCTTCTTGCTCAGAACTGTGCCGTTTCTTAGATGAATCAAAAACAGGGATTATTCCCTTGCTAACATTAGAAAGGGTTGTAATATGCATTTTAGTTTGCTGCATATAAATTGGCCATGACCAATATGGAGTTGAATTTATTAACAACAATCTTACAACCTATGAATTTGGTTATTTCTGCCTCTATTTTCCATCCTGAAAATCAATGTAATGGAGACTAAGTGCTGTTGGAGGAACAGATGGACAGTACTGCGTACAGTTCTGGCTGCCATGTTACCAAAAGGATGTGGATGCTTTGGATAGGGTACAGAGGAGGTTCACTAGGATCTTGCCTGGTATGGAGGGTGCTATCTATGAAGAAAAGTTGAGTAGATTAGGATTATTTTTATTAGAAAGGTGAAGGTTGCGGGGGGCCTGATTGAGGCCTACAAAATCATGAGAGATATAGACAGGGTGGATTGCAAGAAGCAATTCTTTGTTCTTTGTTCTATATTTCTGAAATGGTAAGATTTTGGAAAGTGTACAACACAGAAGTAGGCCCTTCAGCCCTCCAACCTGAGCCGATCCAGATCCTCCATCTGAACTTGTCACCTATTTTCTAAGGACTTGTATCCCTCTGCTCACTACCCGTTCGTATCTCTGCCTAGATACTGTACATCTTAAATGACGCTATCGTGCCTACCTCTACCAGCTTTGCTAGCAATACATTCCAGGCACCCACCACCTGTGTGTAAAGATCTTTCCTTGCATATCTCCTTGAACTTTACCCCTCTAACCTTGAACCCATGACCCCTAGTAATTGAGTGTCCTTGTCAATAATTCACTGAAGACTAACATGCAGGTGTGGCAAGCTACTAGAAAGGGCCATCGGGAAGCTAGCCTTTATATAATAAGATCATGACTGATTTGACATTTCCTGCATTTTCCCCATAACCATAGATTGCCTGACTGATCAAGAATCTATCTATCTATCTCAGCCTTAAATATACACAAGGACTTTGGCTTCACAACTCTCTGTGGCAGGAATTCTAAGAACTCACAACCCTCTGAGAGAAGAAATTCTTCATCCACTTAGTCTTAAGTTGGTGCCACTTTATTCTGAAACCATGGCTCTGGTCCGAGACACTTCGATGAGGAGAAACATCCTCTCAGCAGTTACTCTGTCAAGCCACTTATGAACCCTATATGTCTCAATGAGAGCACTTCTAAAGTCCAGTGAGTAGATTCCCAACCTGTTTAACCTTTGCTCAGAAGGTTCCATACCAGCGATCATCCTTGTGAGCCTTTTCTGAACTGCCTCCAATAAAATAATATCCTTCATTAAACAATGGGACCAAAACTGCTCACAGTACTGCAAATGTAGTGTCATCAGCACCTTGAACAGTTGCACTTTCCTGTTCCACTGAGATGATTTTGATATCAAAGGCCTTGCCAAATATCGCACATGAATCTATCACTCATCCTGCTGCACCCTATGTCACTCAGATGCTGGCAAGGTTCCAACTTGTGTGTAGTTTTGGCCTTACTATCTCAGGAAGGATAATATTGTCATAGAGGGTGTGTAATGAAGGTTCACTCAACTTGTTTTCTGGATGGCGGTACTTTCGGATGAAGAGAATATCGGCCTGTGTTCTCTAGAGTTTCCAAGAGTGAGAGGTGATCTTAGAGAATCGTACAAAATACTTAAAGGAATAGACAAGGTAGATACAAATAAAATGTTCTCCTGGTTAGGAGATCTAGCAACAGGGGACACTGTAAAAAATAAGTCAGATGCTATTGAGGACAAGGTAAGATTTTTTACTCAGGGTTGTGAATCTTCAATATTGTCTACCTCAAAGACTGTGGAAACTACGTCTTTGAACATGTTTAAAGTAGTGATGGATAGATTTCTGATTATCAGCGGCTTAAAGGGTTATGGGAATAGTGTGGGTAAAAGGCATTGATTTGTTCAATCAGCCATGATAATGTGAAGTGGTGGGATAGACTCGACAGTGTGGATGACCTATTTTTAGTTTCTGAATCTCTACCTTTCTATTTAACTTTATTAAAGAAAACGGTCACTAGCATGTGTAAAGTCATGCTCTGTATTCATACTTTTTCAGTGATATTCTGCTGTTTATGTATTAGATGAGAAATATTTTATCTAAATACTGATTAGCCAGTAAGATTATCCACATTTTCAGCTGCATCAAAATATATTATATATTCTACCCACATCTTTCGATCAGGAGTTAAGAATATAAGACAGTGGCCTGGAGGCAGAGATTATCTTGCTCTTTCATCAAACCTTGCATTTTCTTTCCAGCAATAAATATAACTTGTCTGAGGCCACATCGACATTTCAATGTCACAATTTGACAAATCAGATTCAAAGAGATAGAAGATTTGAGGTGTGATTCTTAGTTCTTAATTTTTGAGTTGTATTGAAATTTTTTTTTGCCCTTTACGGCACACAATATCATAATTCATAATTCCCATTGTCAGCTTTTTATAACAGATTTAACCTGCTCAACACTGATGCTTTTTTGTCCCTATATACTCGGCAACATTTTAAAACTATTGTTGCTTTTCCTATATGAGAAATATAATGACAACATCTTTCCAGTTATCTTGATTAAAGAGTTACCTTTCTTAATTAATGTGAAGAAATATGAAAATGAATTTTGTTCTACACACAATATAAACAACAATGAAAATTTTCTATTTTTCTATAAAAAGGACCCTCAAATCTATTCCCTCTGTCTGACATGAATGTGATTTCTCTTGTACACTCTTCGTCTCACCCAAAAATGTATGATTTCCTCAGGAAAGAAACCAAAGCTCTGCTGAATGTCATAGAATAAAGTGAGGAAGTTCTTATCTGATGGGTACCCCAACACAATAGCAGGAAATCAAAACTCGTCTGGGAGATTAGTCTAGTCCTGATCAATCAAGTCAGTATGAAAATTAATTTCACAACAGATCCATTAGGGAATCCTCATTTGCCCTAGAACCTATCCTATTGAAAGACAAGATGATGTCAGGATGCCAACATAATGTAAATTTTAGACTATTTAATTACCCAGATTTATCCAAATGTTCCTCTTTTTACCTGGGAAATTTCCCCGGAATCAGGCAGTATAGCAAAGGTCATTTGGTCCATTAGGCTGGACTTTATGGATTGGCTGTGTTGATTGCTGCCACAATTACAGGCGGTATACTTGCTGCCCATTCAGTTGTGGTGCCTGGTGATAAAACACAGAACCACACTACTTTACTCACTAGTGGGAGCCAGGGTAGCAAATTGCTGGTGATGGCCAATTAGCAGACTGCTGTTACGGCCAGGATTGAGGTGAGAATGGTAGACAGCACCCAACAATTGTCAGCCACAGTTCAGCAGCGCCATTGTTAGCACCGACGTTCCTGAAGCACAGCTTTAAGGGAGGGTAGATCAATGATAAAATTGCTGAGCAGTGTTGAGCATTCAAGTAGATTGCCATGAAGGGAATAAATTATATCAATTGTTTCAGTAGTAATTGTTACATGGATTATTCTTCATATACAGTCATAGGACATCTGCGCTTTTATGAGCAGAACTTCTTGCCGATCATGAAGAGATCTCTTTCAGGCTGCCACCCTTGTAATTATACACATGACATCAATCATGCTTTTCAATTTGCACAGTCAGATTAGATAGTAAAAGTGCTTTTCCACTGGGAAATAGATTAATTGAATGGCCCAGACAATCCAAGCTTGTCACTTGCAATGACGCAACTATGCAGGTTGGGAGGTTTGGTGCAAATCTCCTGCTATTGCGCAAAAGGAGCATCTTAACACACCTGACAGGCTTGTCCTTATCACTGAAATGGATGGCAGGTCTGGACGAAAAATGTGCACAGTTCATTTGCAATTTTCTTAGAGAAGTGTATTCAGTAGGTGCAGATTTCTTCTGTAATGCTGAAGTATTATTGCTTGGCTGCAAATCTAAGGATAAGTCTTATTCTTTGCTGATACAAGCTTGTCTCTCATCTTCTTTCTCATCTAGAATTGTAGTTATACACAAAGGATATGTTATCTCGCTTTACAAGCAACACACATGACAGTTCTCTAGTGAACCACATATGGATAATCAATAGGGTACAGCTTCAAGAAACTTGCATTGATTTCCCTTCTGACTGATCAGCAATATTGTCAAATAGCAGTAAGATGATTTCTAACTCCAAAAATAGCAGACCAAAGGGGATTCTTGTGCTGTGTCCAGAAAGCTGTGCATGGTCTGGAAGAGAGATCACATCTGGTGTGAGAAATAGCCTGAGTGAGTATATATTGTAGGGAATTTGAAGGTAACATGGGAATTCGACGCAGGAGGGAAGAGGTGCTTTTTACAGACTCTTTCAGTTCACAGTTTGGAAGGTTTCTTATAGCCTAGGGCCAGAGAGAATGGCATCAGAAGAAAACCGTAAGTTCATTAATTGGTAAAAACTACTAATTTGATTATTTATTATAGGTTATTTTCAGATTGAAGGTAAACAGGGAAGCATATACAGGTTACAAGCTAAAAGACCGGGAAGAAATGTTTAAAGATCAAATTAAGAAATAAGTAAATAAAATAGAGATTATACAGCCAGTTGATGTGTTGTACCTGCATGATATGGAATCTGGTGAACCCCATTGTGGTTCACATCTGTAACAAGTGTTGGTTGCTTGAGGAACTCTGGTTTAGAATTGTTGAGCTGGAGTCTGAGCTTCAAATATATCACTTCGACACATCACGTATGGGAGAGTTACCTGGACATTATGTTTTAGGAGGGAGTGATGCTCCTTAAATTGACTACCTCAAATTCTATCAGTGGTCAGGGATAGGATGGATGACAATGAGTGAGGCAGGTACAGGGATCCAGGCGGTTATGCTGAAGGAGCCTCAGCCCTTCTGCTTGTCTAACGGCTTCAGTTGCGTGGGAAATTATGTAAACAGTGAGTGGAGCTCAGCAGAGGATATTAAAGTTTCGGAAAAAGTCATAGGACAGAGAGTATGGAAAGGCTCATGAATCTAACTTCAGGCACAGCAGATAAGGGGACAACTATGAGCAGGGGTGACAGCCACTGTAGGACAGAGGGTGTTGTAGTTAATTGCACACAACATTTAAAATAAGGTAAATGAGCTCGTAGCACAGATTGGAATTGGTAGGTAAAATATTGTGGGTTTCACAGAAACATGGCTGCATGGGCATCAGGGCAGGGAAGTAAAGATCCGATTGAAAGGAAAGACAGATGGGTAGAGGAGGAGGGGTTGCCCTGTCAGTGAAAAATGAAATTAAATCGATAACAAGAAGTGATAATAGAGTCAGAAGGCCAGGAATCTGTGTGGGTACGGTTGAGGAACTGCAAAGGATAAAAGACCCTGATGACACGTATGTACAGGCCTTCTAGCAGTAAATAAAATAAATAAGGAGATTTAAAAAAAGATATGTTTTTAAAAAAAACACTACTATAATAATCATGAGGGACTTTGATATGCAGGTGGACTAAGAAAATCAGGTTGGCAACATATCCCAAGACAAGGAATTTGTGGATTGTCTATGAGACAGTTTTTTTGGAACAGCTTGTAGTAGAAGCCTCTGGGGCACTGACAATTTTGGATTTGGTGATGTTTACTGAAACAGACTTAATTAGGGAGCTTAAGGAGCCCCTACAGGGTGATGACCATAATATGATAGAGTACAGTCCTGTGAGTGAGAAGCTTGAATCAGATGTAACTGTATTACAATCAAGTAACAGTAACTACATGAGGGAGGAGCTAGTCAGAGTTGTTTGGAATGGGAGTCGAGAGTGTGGTGCTGGAAAATCACAGCAGGTCATCCGAGGAGCAGGAAGCTGCCTGACCTGCTGTGCTTTTTCAGCACCACATTCTCGACTTTGATCTCAAACATTTGTAGTCCTCACTTTCTCTTAGTTGATTGAAACGAGAACCTAGCTGGGACGATGATGGAAAAGCAATGGCAGGAATTTCTGGGGATAATTCAGGAGGCACAGCAGAAATTCATCCAAGGAAGAAGAATCGTACTCAATAGAGGATGAGGAAATCATGCCTGACTAGGGAAGTCAGGGACAGTATAAAAGCAAATTAAAAAGTTTACAATGTGGTGAAGGTTAGTGTGAAACTAGAGGATTGGGAAACCTGTAAAAGCCAGCAGAGGACAACAAACATATCAATAAGGATGGAGAAGGTGAAGTATGTGGAGCTAGCTAGTTTTTTAAAATAAATAAAAGATAGGAGAGGCAAGAGACAAAATCGCACTGCTGGAAAATGAAGCTGGAGAAGTAGACAATAGACAATAGGTGCAGGAGTAGGCCATTCTGCCCTTTGAGCCAGCACCACCATTCATTATGATCATGGCTGATCATCCTCAATCAGTATCCTGTTCCTGCCTTATCCCCAAACCCTTGATTCCACTATCCTTAAGAGCTCTATCCAACTTTTTCTTGACAGTATCCAGAGACTTGGTCTCCACAGCCTTCTGAGGCAGAGCATTCCATACACCCACCACTCTCTGGGTGAAGAAGTTTCTCCTCAACTCTGTTCTAAGTGGCCTACCCCTTATTTTTAAACTGTGTCCTCTGGTTCTGGACTCACCCATTAGCGGAAACGCGCTTCCTGCCTCCAGAGTGTCCAATCCTTTAATAATCTTATACGCCACAATCAGATCCCCTTTCAGCCTTCTAAACTCAAGTGTATACAAGCCCAGTTGCTCCAATCTTTCAGCATAAGATAGTCCCGCCATTCCAGGAATTGACCTCATGAACCTACGCTGCACTCCCTCAATAGCCAGAATGTCTTTCCTCAAATTTGAAGTCCAAAACTGCACACAATATTCCAGGTGCGGTCTCACCAGGGCCCTACACAGCTGCAGAAGGACCTCTTTGCTTCTATACTCAATTCCCCTTGCTTTGAAGTCCAGCATGCTATTAGCTTTCTTCACTGCCTGCTGTACCTGCATGCTTGCTTTCATTGACTGATGTACAAGAACACCTAGATCTCGTTCTACTTCCCCTTTACCTAACTTGACTACATTTAGGTAGTAATTTGCCTTCCTGTTCTTGCCACCAAAGTGGATAACCACACATTTATCCACATTAAGCTGCATCTGCCATGCATCTGTCCAGCTCACCTAGCCTGTCCAGGTCACCCTGTATTCTCCTGACATCCTCCTCACATTTCACCCTGCCTCCCAGCTTTGTGTCATCAGCAAATTTGCTAATATTACTTTTAATACCTTCATCTATTTCATTAACGTACATTGTTAAAAGCTGCAGTCCCAGCACTGATCCCTGCGGCACACCACTGGTCACCACCTGCCATTCCGAAAGGGAGCCGTTTATCACTACTCTTTGTTTCCTGTCAGCCAACCAATTTTCAATCCATGTCAGTATTTTGCCCCTAATATCATGTGCCCTAATTTTGCTCACTAACCTCCTATGTGGGACTTTATCAAAGGCTTTCTGAAAGTCCAGGTATACTACATCCACTGGGTCTCCCTTGTCCATCTTCAGAGTTACATCCTCAGAAAATTCCAGAAGATTAGTCAAGCATGATTTCCCCTTCATAAATCCCCTTCATAAATCCATGCTGGACAGTAACCTATCCTGTTACTGCTATCCAGATGTGTCATAATTTCATCCTTTATAATTGACTCCAGCATTTTTCCCACTGAGATCAGACTAACTGGTCTATAATTCTCTGTTTTTTCTCTCCCTCCTTTCTTAAAATGTGGGACAACATTAGCCACCCTCCAATCCGCAGGAACTGATCCTGAATCTATAGAACATTGGAAAATGATCACCAATGCATCCACGATTTCTAGAGCCACCTCTTTCAGTACCCTGGGATGTAGACCATCAGGTCCCTGGGACTTATCAGCCTTCAGACCTAACAGTCTCTCCAACACAATTTCCTGCATAATATAAATTCCCTTCAGTTCAGGTCCTTCAGCCACTATTACATCTGGGAGATTGCTCGTGTCTTCTCCAGTGAAGACAGATCTAAAGTACCAATTCAACTCTTCTGCCATTTCTTTGTTCCCCATAATAAATTCACCTGTTTCTGTCTTCAAGGGCCCAATTTTAGTTTTAACCAATTTTTTCTTTTCACATACCTAAAAAAGCCTTTACTATCCTCCTTTATATTTTTGGCCAGGTTACCTTCGTACCTTATTTTTCTTTGTGTACTACCTTTTTAGTTGTCCTCTGTTGTTCTTTAAAAGCTTCTCAGTCCTCTGATTTCCCACTCATCTTTGCTATGCTATACTTTTTCCCTTTTGTCTTTATGTGGTCCTTAACTTCCCTTGTCAGCCACGGCCACCCCTGCCTCCCCTTAGGATCTTTCTTCCTTTTTGGAATGAACTGATCCTGCACCTTCTGCATTACACCTAGAAATACCTGCCATTGTTGTTCCACTGCCATCCCGGCTAGGGTATTGCACCATTGAACTTTGGCCAGCTTCTCCCTCATAGTCCGTAGTTCCCCTTATTCAACTGAAATATTGTCACTTCCGATTCTACCCTCTCCCTTTCAAACTGCAGATTAAAGCTTATTGTATTGTGGTCACTAGCTCCTAATGACTCCTTTACTTTGAGGTCCCTGATCAAATCTGGTTTGTTGCACAACACCAGATCTAGAATTGCTTTTCCCTGGTAAGCTCCAGTACAAGCTGTTCTAAGAATCCATCTCGGAGGCACTCCACAAAATCCCTTTCCTGGGGTCCAGTACCATCCTATTTTTCCCAGTCTACCTGCATGTTGAAATTAGATTAGATTACATTACAGTGTGGAAACAGGCCCTTCGGCCCAACAAGTCCACACCTACCCGCCGAAGCGAAACCCACCCATACCCCTACATTTACCCCTTACCTAACACTATGGGCAATTTAGCATGGCCAATTCACCTGACCCTGCACATCTTTGGACTGTGGGAGGAAACCGGAGCACCCGGAGGAAACCCACGCAGACACGGGGAGTGTGCAAACTCCACACAGTCAGTCGCCTGAGGCGGGAATTGAACCCGGGTCTCAGGCGCTGTGAGGCAGCAGTGCTAACCACTGTGCCACCGTGCTGTCCACGAAATCTACCATAACAACTGTAGTAATATCTTTGCGACAGGCCAATTTCAACTCCTTATTCAACTTACACACTACATCCACACTACATCCAAGTAGTAAAGTAAATGTTGAGGTACTTTGCATCAGTCTCCACCTTTGAAGACACCAACAGCATATCATAACTTCAAGAGAGTCAAGGGACAAAGTATGTGTAGTGGCAATCACTAAGGAGAAGATACTGGAGAAGCTGAAATGTCTGATGGTGGACAAGATGAAGGGCTTTTGCCCAAAACGTCAAGTTTCCTGCTCCTCGGATGTTGCCTGAACTGCTGTGCTTTTCCAGCACCACTCTAATCCAGAAATACCCAGAGCAGATGGACTAAACCCCAGATTTCTGAAGGGGTTAGCATCAAGAAGTGTCTTAGAGAACTAGAAAATGGCTAATGTAACACCCCTTTTTAAGAAGGGAGGGAGGCAGAAGGCAGGAAATTATAGACTCATTGGGAAGATTTCAGACTCCATTATCAAGGATGAGATTGCTGAGTACATGAAAATGCATGTTAAATTAGGTCTAAGTCATCATGGCTTCATCAAGGGGACGTCATGCTTGACAAATCTTTGAGGAGGTAACAAGCAAGTTAAGCAAAAGAGAGCCAGTGGATGGAATCTAGTTGGATTTCCAGAATGCCTTTGTTAAAGTGCTGCACAGGAGGCTGCTTAATAAAATAAGTATCCATGGTGTTAGGGGCAAGGTACTGGCATGGGGAAAGGATTAGCTGACGGACAGAAGACCAAGAGTGGAATAATTATCTTTATCATGATTGCAGCTGATAACTAATGGAGTTCCCCATAGGTCAGTGTTGAGGCCATAACTATTTATGTTATTCATTAACAATTTGGATCAAAGACTGAGGGCACTGTTGCTAAGTATCCACAAAGACAGATGGAGAGATAGTTGGTATTGAGGAAGTGGGGAGTTTGTAGAACAGGCTGAAAGAATGGGCAAAGAAATGATAGAAGGAATATGAAGTGGGAAAGTGTAAAGCAATGCACTTTGGTTGGAAGAAGAGGCATAGACTAATTTCTAAATGGGAAAGGCATTGAAAATCTGAAGCATATGGACTTAGGAGTCCTAGTTCAGGAATCTCTTAAGGCTAATGTTCAGGTTCAGTTGGCATATTAGAAGGTAAAGGCAATGTTAGCATTCATTTCAAGAGGCTAGAATAGAGATGTACTGCCGAGGCTGAATTAAGTTCTGGTCAGCGTTTCGGGCATAAGCCCTTCTTCAGGAAGGGCTGAAGAAGGGCTTATGCCGGAAACGTCGATTCTCCTGCTCCTCGGATGTTGCCTGGCCTGTGTTTTTCCAGCACCACATTTTTCAACTCTGGTCTCCAGCATCTGCAGTCCTCACTTTCTCCTAAAGTTCTGGTCAGACCACTTATGGAATATTGTGACCAGTTTTAGGCTCTATATCGAAGAAATGATGTACTAGAGGGTATTCTCATTGAAATGTACAAAATACTCTGAGGCCTGAAGAAAGCATATGTACAGAAGATTTTTCCATGAATGGGAGAAACTATGACCTGAAGGCACAGCCTGAAAGTGAAGGGAGAACCCTTTGGAACTGAAATGAGGAGGAATTTCTTCAGCCTGAGGGTGGTGAATCTTGGAACTCATTGCTTCAGAAGGCTGTGGAGGCGAACACATTGAATGTATTTAAGACAGAGTGAGATAGGTTCTTGATTAGTAAGAGGATCAAGGGTTAGAAGTGGAAGGCCGGAGAATAGAGTTGATAAACATATCAGCCATGATGGAATGATGGAGAAATCTCAATGGACTGAATGGCCTAATTCTGCTCTTATGTTTGATGGTCTTACAATCTTATGTCTATTGTTATGAACACTGATCAAATACCCTGAATGCACAGTGGACTTTCATTTATTTTAAGGAATCTGGTGCATGACTGATGTTAATGTGCTATGTATCTTAGGTACCTCCCAGTTGCATTATTGCATGCTGCATGCATAGAACACTGATTGTTAATAATGGAAGTCCTGTGGTATTCAGCACACAGTAATACTTACACAACCTCAGGTCACGCCATGAAACTCGTTATTTCACCCACAAGTTCTGTTTTGAATATGCAATACAAACATTAAATCATAACAATTGCTGATGGTTTTAATCTGAATTCTGAAACCAAATTAGCAGTGCAAAAGAAGATAATAGTACCAAACTGTGAGTCTCTGACTCAAACACCACCAACACAAATGACAACAAAGAAATTCTGTTCCATTGTTAGCAAGGAATTTTGATTTCCATAATAGTACCTTGATAATAAATCTGGAGAACTGGAAGAATTGATTGTGCAACAAACGAATTACGGTAAGACGGCCTGAGGAAAATGGTCAAAAATGACTTTCCACAATTCTTACTTACCATGACAACCATAATTAAGACAACCTATTACTTTCCAGCTAAAATGTCCTGAAAATAAATTAGGACCCACACATCTGTCACTTTGCTATAGAATTGTGAATTTAAATGAGTTTTTAGGTTTATGTTACTGTGCAGATTGAGGTAGGGAGGTGGCTGGGAGAGCAGCAACTCAAGGCACAATCAAGAGATCTAAGAGAGTGAGAGATCACTGCCTCCTGACTTAATGATCAGCCCAAACTTTGGACACAATTATAAAACTAACACAATTATAAACTTGCATGTAGAGAGAAGTGTAGTAACAAAAATTCAGTGACTGTTGTTTTAAAATGGCCAGTTATTTCGCATAGAAAACATAAGCGTTCAGATTCACAAAACATTTGTGTTTTGATTCATTTCCAGTATTATAGATGCTTGGCGTGTAGTTAAGTATGTTTGGTGTGTATAACATTTGTACCACAATATTACATTAAGTCCTCATGTTGTTACTTTATAAATTAGGCGCCACAGGAAGATTGAGGAGCCATTGCGGGTAAAATAAGCAATGCAGTTATAAAGGCTTATTCAATAACCTCCTATAATGAACAATTACAATGTGCACTAACTGGCCATGAATTTTCTTCGATTTCATTAGAACTGATCAGGATGCTGGGGGAATGCTACATCGCATTTTTGCACTCCATATTCAAGGAAGGTTATCCCTGCAGTGGAAGTAGTATAGAAAAAAATCTTTAGATTGTTTTCTGGAATGATGAGGAGCTCCCTGGATTTAGCAGAATGAGGCTTGATCTCATATAGATCTCAGAAGGGGATTGACAGAGTAGTCACTGAGAGGTTGTTTGCCCTGACTGTGAAATCAAAACATGGGGGAATTCATGACAATGTGTTGATTGGTTAAAACTGAGCTCAGGAGACATTTCTTCACCAAAAACATCATAAATTTAGGAATTGGGCTGCTTTAGTGTCGAGTGTATTTCAGGCTGAGATCTTTGATGTTTCAGAGTCCAGGGATATATCAATGAGTGGTAAAGTGGCATTAAACTGAAGATCAGCCAAGATAGTATTGAATGGAGGAGCAGGTTCAAGAGGCTATAAACCACTATTGCTCCATTTATTACAATGTACCCATTTCAATGTGATTAGCTTTCTTACAACATAAAAAAGTGGATGACTTTAACAGCAACAGTGTATCGTGTCCTCTTTGATTATGTGACAGTATCTTTAATCATTGCAAAGATCAGCCTCCAGATTGAGTTTACTGCAGCTTTACAACAACAACTGTTTGAACGGATTCAAAATATTTCATTTTGAAGATGCCACTACTAAATGGTATTTAATGTAAAATCCAGATGAACGTCCACCTACTACTAGCTTTATGAGCTCTAAACATATTATTGTGTTCCAAATAAGAATGTGATGTACTGCACTGCTATTGATGAACACCAAATAATTATATAGATGATACCTTTAATCATATTGCTATACAACCAACCGATTTAGTGTTGAAGCAATTTAGTCATGGCTGTGACTCAACACACATATATAATGTACAGATTGCAACCACAATTGGAATTAAAATGCATTGTTGTAAGAGATATTAGACCAAATGCATAAGTTTAACTCCAGCTGGGGAGAGGTGCAGCTTAAAATGTTCCTATTCAGTGACTCTCTGGAATTGTTGTGAAATGGAAGTTTAACATAACCAGTGTTAACTTTGGCAATAATGCATTAACCAGAGCAAATGCTGTACATGTAACAAACTAAAACAGAAATTGATGGAGAAACTCAGCCAGTCTGACAACAGCTGGGAAGAGGACACAGCACTAATGTTTCAAGTCTGGTGACAATTCACAATTCACAATTTGGAGTTGGGGACCATGTGTAGTGCATAAAGTTTGTGAATGACCCTAAGATGAGTGGTAGAGCAAAGTTTGCAGATGGTTGTGAAACATTTCAAGAGGACGTGGATAGTTTAAGTGAGTGGGCAAAGGTCTGGCAGATAGATAGAGTATTAATAAATGTGAAGTTATCCATTTTGGTAGGAATATCAGTAAAAAGGACTATTACTTGAATGGTGAAGTGCTGAGGGACTTGGGTGTCCTTGTGCATGAATCACAGATGGTTGGCCTGCAGGTGTAACAGGTAATTATGAAGGCAAATGGAATTTTGTCCTTCATTGCTAAAGGCATTGAGTTTAAAAGCAGGGAGGTTATGTTGCAGTTATGTAGGATGCTGGTGAGGCCACACCTGGAGTACTGCATGCAATTTTGGTCTCCTTTCTTGAGAAAGGATGTACCGGTACTACAGGGGGAGCAGAGGAGATTCACTAGTTTAATTCTGGAGTTGAAGGGCTTACTGGAGGGGGAGCAGTGGAAATTCACTACTTCGATTCTGGACTTGAGGCGGTTGGTTTATGAGGAGAGACTGAGTAGACTGGGATTATATTCATTGGAATTCAGAATAATGAGGGAGGATCTTATAGAAACATATAAAATAATGAAGGGAATAAATAAGATAGAAGTAGAGAGGATGTTTCCACTGGCAGGTGAAACTCAGACTAGAGGGCTTCTTCACCCAGAGGATTGTGAATCTGTGGAATTCCCTGACCAGTGAAATAGTTGAGGCTTCCTCAGTAAATGTTTTTAAAGCTGATAGATTTTTTTTGAACAGCACATGAATTAAGGGTTATAGTGAGGCCACAAAATGATCATCCATGATCTTATTGAATGGCGGAGCAGAACGAAGGGCCTGATGCCTGCTCCTGCTCTGAGTTTTTATGTCCTTATGACCCCTTTTCAGAACTGTCTGTATGTTTGCACAGGTTGACACTGGCAGAAGTGGTTAGGTAGCAAGTCTAATGAGCTGAGGTCTGCAAGCGAAGATCTAAGATTGATATCTGCTGTACGATGACGCCAGGATTAACCTGTTTTGCAAAATTAGGAAGATTGTCATCCAATGCTTCCTCAAACCATCATGGATCACTGCTGTTAGGTACAGCAACTATTTTATCATTATGCTAAGTCAACAGCAGGGTAAAGGCTGCTATCATTTTAACTCATTTTCTTGAAGCTGGTATTGTATTCTGTACGTGCAAGAATAAACACAAATTACCCTAAATGTTTTATGCTTCAGCTAGTATTCCATGTTGCTGTTTAGATTGGTTACAGACTTGCTTTGACTTTGTTTTTTTGAGTGACAAATTTCTTCAGTATGTTATAAAATAATAAAAACATGAAAATTGTAACCAGGTTGAAGTTGAAAATATTTGTTTTTTATGCTGAAAGCATTCTAATGAGTAGCTATCAAACTTGCTGTTAGCTGATGACTCACAATACAGCCAAGTAGTATTTGTGTTGCAACAATGTATGGCCATTGTTTGCATCACAATGAAGTGAAGTGACGTCAAGGAGATCTCTGTGAGCTCCCAGCCTTGTCCATGCATTGGAAAGTAACTCAGGATCAGGAGTCAGGCCAATTTGGGGTCAGGAGTTATATCTCAGGACTATTTGTATTTTTCCTTGCTTTTTTTTCTTTTTTTTAAAATCCAGAAGTGCTCTTCAACATAATTGAATGACTTTTTTTTCCTATCGCCAAATCACCTGTGTTTTCCAACTGATTAATATACATGCAAAGCCTAAAGGCAGTGTAACCCAACAAAGGTAATGGAGATCACTTCAGTCTGAGATATTTTCTAATCAACCAGCTCAGAGATGTTATTTCGCATCTCTGGCGCAAGTGGGACTTGAACTTGGGCCTCCTGGCTCAGAGGTAGGGACATGACCACTGTGTGACAAGAGCCCTTACAACTTTTGTATTCTCTTTTATTTTCTTTTTCATACCCAGAAGTGCTATCACACAAAACCGAATGATTTTCCCACCACCAAAATCATCATGAATCTTGTTTTGACTTCTTTTCTAAACATGAACCACCACCAACAAAACACACATGTAGCCAATTAGATACCTCACTATGGGCATTTGAACCATCAAAAGTGAAGGGGGCAGGTAGGGAGAGTGGGAAGTGACAAAATCCAAATGGATATGAAGGCAGAAATAAAACACTGTAACCACTTTAGTCTTAGCCTCTGGAGTCAACTGCAATTTCTCTTGAAGCAATAATTATCTCAAGGGTCAGTTTGCATCCCTGAACTTTTAAAAAATGGACAATTCTAACAAGATTGAAACAAATTACAGAATAATGGCAATTTTGCTGCTCAGTTCATAGCTGTGACATTACGATCCCATAACTGTTTTGATGTGTTTTTTACAACTTTCAGCAACAATAGATGACATTTTTATACATGTCATTTAAAGGGTAAATTACCTCTAACTTGTAATAACTTACAAATGCATAACTTACCACAATGTACTAGTTTATAGGACTAGGAATAGCTTTGAACAGGGATTTGTCTTTTACTAAACAGACAGACGAAGCTTTGGAAGAATATCAGGAAAGACAGATGAAGCTTTGGAAGGATATTGGGAATGTAGGACCGATCATCATTTTTCTGGTGGCAGTTGGAGTGGGAGGTGCAACAGCGAGGACCAGTGACCCAACGGGAAGGTATGTTTTATTTTAAAATATACAAACTTGCCTTGGGAGTTTCAGGTATATATTTTGGCAGCAGCTGAATCATGAGAAACTACACATGTAGTGTTTCCCACCCATTCTCCTCTTCTAACCAAAAAAGGGACTCTCATGTGTTGCTAAGGTATGGTGTTTCAATTGATAATTCTTGTGTATCATGTGATTGATTAAAAGTTTACTATTCATTGGTTAATTGAAAATGATGACAGAGAAGTACTAGGAATTATTTAACTCATAAATTTGTGTAAATTAATTAAATAAGTAGAGATGGCTGGACAGTTGATGTGCTATAGCTGTATGATGTGGGAGCTGGCTGATCCCATTGTGAATGGCAGTGACCACATCTGCAACAAGTGTTGGTTGCTGGAAAAACTCCAGATGATCTGGAATCTGAGCTTCAAACACTGTGGCATATCCGGGAGGGGGAGAGTTACCTGGACACTTTGTTTCAGGAGGCAGTCACACCCGGTAGATGAAGTAATTCAAATTCAGTTAGTGATCAGGGTGTGACTGTAAGTAAAGCAGGTAGGGGGATTCTGAGTTCAGGAGTACAGGAGTCTCAGCCCTTGACCTTATCCAACAGGTATGAAACCCTTGCTTCATGTAGGGATGAGAGAAAGGACTGTGGACAAGATTAGCCAGCTGACCACGGCACCATGGTGCAGAAGGCCATTCAAGGGGTGGGGGGAGCAAAGAGACAAGTAGTTGTTACAGGGGATTCTATAATTAGGGGGACAGATAGTATCCTTTGTGGGCCGGATTGGGAACCCTGCATGGTGTGTTGCCTGCCTGGTGCCAGGGTGCAGGAAATCTCTGACTGGCTTGAAAGGATATTGGAGCAGGAGGGAGAAGATCCAGTTGTTGTGGTCCACGTTGGCGCAAACAACATAGACTAGGCTGGGAAGGAGGACCTGTTTGGGGTTATCAAGCACTAGGAAGGAAATTGAAGAACAGGTCCTTGAGGGTCATAATCTCTGGATTACTGCCCGAGCCACATGCTAATTAGCATAGGGTTAAGAAAATTAGGGAAGTAAACATTGGAGGGAGCAAAGAGACAAGTAGTTGTTATAGGGGATTCTATAATTAGGGGGACAGATAGTATCCTTTATGGGCCGGATTGGGAACCCTGCATGGTGTGTTGCCTGCCTGGTGCCAGGGTGCAGGAAATCTCTGACTGGCTTGAAAGGATATTGGAGCAGGAGGGAGAAGATCCAGTTGTTGTGGTCCACGTTGGCGCAAACAACATAGACTAGGCTGGGAAGGAGGACCTGTTTGGGGTTATCAAGCACTAGGAAGGAAATTGAAGAACAGGTCCTTGAGGGTCATAATCTCTGGATTACTGCCCGAGCCACATGCTAATTAGCATAGGGTTAAGAAAATTAGGGAAGTAAACATGTGGCTAAGAGATTGATATGGGAAAGAGGGATTCCATTTCATGGGACGTTAGCATCAGTTTTGCAACCGAGATGATCTGTCCCGATGGGACAGTCTCCACCTGAACCGATCTGGAACCAGTGTTCTGGCAAAAAGGATAAATAGGGTGGTCACTAGGATTTTAAGCTTGTGAGTTGGGGGGAAGGGAAAGGGAAAGCAACAGGGAGTATGGAGTCAAGTAGAAAGATAAGCAGCAGTTTAGCATATGTGCAGGGTTTAAGTTCACGGCAGACTAGAAATGAAGCAAAAAGGAAGGATAACTTAGAATATATTACTAGAGATTATGGAAATCATAAGGATAAGAAAATTAGCAATAAAGTGCTTTACCTGAATGCTCATAGTATTCGTACTAAAGTAGATGAATTAACAGCACAAATCATCATGAATGATTATGATGTGGTAGATGTCACAGAGACATTGGTTGCAGAACTTTCAGGACTGGCAGTTAAACATACAGGGATTTACAACTTATCAAAAGAATAGGGAGATGGGCAGAGGGGGCGGGGTTGCCTTGTTAGTTAAGAATGAAATTAAATCTATGGCACTCAACGACATCAGGTCAGATGATGTGGAGTCTGTGTGGGTGGAGTTGAGGAACCACGAAGGCAAAAAACCATAATGGGAGTTATGTATAGACCTCCCAGGAGTGGCCAGGACCAGGGGCACAAGATGTACCAGGAAATAGAAGGGCATATTAAAGAGGCAAGGTCACGGTGATCATGGGGGACTTCAGTATGCAAATGGACTGGGTGAAGAATGTGGCCAGCGGATCCAAAGGAAGGGAATTCATGGAATGCTTACAGGATGGCCTTTTAGAACAGCTTGTGATAGAGCCCACGTGGGAGCAGGCTATTCTGGACTTAGTGCTATGTAATGAGCCAGACTTTATAAAAGATCTTAAAGAAAGGGAACACTTTGGAGGCAGCAATCATAATATGGTAGAGTTCAGAGAAGGTAAAATCAGATGTTATCGTGTGACAGTTAAATAATTACAGGGGCATGAGACAGGAACTGACGAAAATCGACTAAAAGCAAAGCCTAGTGGGGAAGACAGTAGAGCAACAATGGCAGGAGTTTCTGGGTGTATTTGAGAACACATACAGAAGTTTATCCCAAAGAAAAGAAAGATTATCTGGGCGGGATTAGACAGTCATGGCTGACAAAGGAAATCAGGAAGCGTATCATAGAAAAGAGAGAACCATAAAGTGTCCAAGAGCACTGGGAAATCAGAAGGTTGGGAAGACTACTAAAACAAACAGGATAACAGAGAAAAATAAGGAAGGAGAGCATCAAATATGAAGATAAGCAAGCCAGTAATATTAGAAATCATAATAAAAGTTTCTTTCAATACATAAGAAACAAACAAAAGGCAAAAGTAGAAATTGGGTTGCTCCAAATTGAAGCAGGAAGGCTTGTGATGGGAGATAAGGAAATAGCTGAAGAACTTAATAATTACTTTGTGTTAGTCTTCACAGTGGAAGACATGAGTAATATCCCAACAATTAAGGAGAGTCAAGAAGCAGAGTTGAGTATGGTAGCCATTACAAAAGAGAAAGTGCTAGAAAGGCTAAAAGGTCTAAAAATCGATAAACCTCCTGACCCGGATGAGCTACATCCTAAAGTTCTGAGGAAGGTGGCTGAAGAAATAGCGGAGGCGTGATTATAATCTTTCCAAAATCACTGGAGTCAGGGAAAGTCCCAGCAATTGGAAAATTGCTTTTGTAACCCCCTTATTCAAGAAAGGATCAAGACAAAAAATTGAAAATTATAGGCCATATCGCCTAACCTCAATTGTAGATAAAATTCTAGAATCCATTGTTAAGGACGAGATTTCTAAATTCTTGGAAGTGCAGATCAGATTAGAACAAGTCAGCATGAATTTAGTAAGGGGAGGTCGTGCCTGACAAGCCTATTAGAATTCTTTGAAGAGGTAACAAGTAGGTTAGACCAGGGAAACCCAGTGGATGTTATCTACCTAGATTTCCAAAAGGCCTTTGATAAGGTGCTTCACGGGAGCCTGTTGAGTAAGATGAGGGCCCATGGTGTTCGAGGTGAGCTACTGGCATGGATTGAGGACTGGCTGTCTGACAGAAGGCAGAGTGTTAGGATAAAAGGTTCTTTTTTTGGAATGGCAGCTGGTGACAAGTGGTATCCCACAGGGTTCAATGTTGGGGCCGCAGCTGTTCACTTTATATAATAATGAACAGGATAAGGGGACTGGGGGCATCCTGGCAAAGCTCGCCAAAGATATGACGTTAGGTGGACAGGCAGGCAATTCTGAGGAGGTGGGGAGGCTGCAGAAAGATTTAGACAGTCTAGGAGAGTGGTCCAAGAAATGGCTGATGAAATTCAATGTAAGCAAATGTGAGGTCTTACACTTTGGAAAAAAGAATACAGGCATGGACTATTTTTCTAGACAGTGAGAAAATTCATAAAGCCAAAGTACAAAGGGATCTGGGAGTGCTAGTCCAGGATTCTCTAAAAGTTTACTTGCAGGTTGAGTCTGTGCTTAAGAAAGCAAATATAATGTTGTCATTTATCTCAAGAGGGTTGGAATGTAAAAGCAGTGATGTGCTACTGAGACTTTATAAAGCTCTAGTTAGGCCCCATTTAGAATACTGTGTCCAATTCTGGGCCCCACACCTCAGGAAGGACATACTGGCACTGGAGCATGTCCAGCGGAGATTCATACAGCTGATCCCTGGAATGGTAGGCCTAACATAAGATGAATGGCTAAGGATCCCGTGATTGTATTCATTAGAGTTTAGAAGGTTGAGGGTTGATCTAATAGAAACTTACAAGATAATGCATGGCTTAGAAAGGGTGGACACTGGGAATTTGTTTCTGTTAGAAGGGGAGACTAGGACCCATGGGCACAGCCTTAGAACTAGAGGAGGTCAATTTAGAATGGAAATGAGGAGACATTTCTTCAGCCAGAGAGTGGTGGGCCTGTGGATTTCATTGCCACGGAGCGCAGTGGAGACCGGGACATTAAATGTCTTCAAGGCAGATATTCTTGATCTTGCAAGGAATTAAGTGCTATGGGGAGAGTGTGGGTAAGTGGCAATGAAATGTCCATCAGCCATGATTAAATGGCAGAGTGGACATGATGGGTCGAATGGCCTATGTCTTATGGTCTTATGGTCTAATGATCTGAAATGAGGAATTAAGAGAGCTGAAAGAGGTCATGAGATATCCTTAGCGAGCAGGGTTAAGAAAATTCCCAAAGCCTTTTATTCATAAATAGGGAGCAAGAGGGTAACTAGGGAAAGAGTTGGCCCACTCAAGGACAAAGGAGGAAAGATATGCGTGGAGTCAGAGAAAATGGGTGAGATTCTTAGTCAGTATTTTGCATCGGTATTCACTGAGGAGAGGGACATGATGGATATTGAAGTTAGGGGTATATCTTTGATTACTCTTGGCATAAGGAGGGAGGAAGTATTGTGTATTCTAAAAGGCATTAAGGTGGACAGATCCCCAGGTCCAGATGGGATCTATCCCACATTATTGAGGGAAGCAAGAGAGGAAATAGCTGGGGCTTTAACAGCTATCTTTGCAGCATCCTTGAACATGGGTGAGGTCCCAGAGGACTGGAGAATTACTAATGTTGTCTCCTTGTTTAAGAAGGGTAGCAAGGATAATCCAGGTAATTACAGGCCTGTGAGCCTGACATCAGTAGTAGGGAAGCTATTGGAGAAGATACCAAGGGATAGTTTATATAGCCATTTGGGAGAAAATGGGCTTATTAGTGATTGGCAACATGGTTTTGTGCAGAGAAGGTCATGTCTTACAAACCTAATAGAATTCTTTGAAGAGGTAACAAAGTTGATTGATGAGGGAAGGGATGTAGATGTCATATGTACGGATTTTAGTAAGGCGTTTGATAAGGTTCCCCATGTTAGGCTGATGAAGAAGGTGAAGTCGCATGGGGTCCAGGGTGTTCTAGCTAGATGGATAGAGAACTCGTTGGGCAACAGGAGACAGAAAGTAATAGTGGAAGGGAGCTTCTCAAAATGAAGACCTGTGACCAGTAGTGTTCCACAGGGATCCATGCTAGAACCCCTGTTGCTTGTGATATATATAAATGATTTGGAGGAAGGTGTAGGTCACCTCGTTAGCAAGTTTGCAGATAACACTAAGATTGGTGGAGTAACAGATAGTGAAGGGGACTGTCATGCTGTATTCTGGCAAGATGGAGTTCAATCCCGACAAATGCGAGGTGATGCATTTTCGAAGATCCAATTCAAGAGCGAACTATACAGTAATGCAAAAGTCCTGGGGAGAATTGATGTATAGAGTGATCTGGGTGTTCAGGTCTATTGATTCCTTAAGGTGGCAATACAGATCAGTCGAGTAGTCAAGAAGGCATATGGCATGCTTTCCTTCATCAGACAGGGTATTGAGTACAAGAGTTGGCAGGTCATGCTACACTTGTATAAGACTTTGTTTTGACCACATTTGAAATACTGGAATAGTTCTGGCCGCCACATTACCAACAGAATATGGATGCTTTGGAGAGGGTGCAGAGGAGGTTCCCCAAGATGTTGCCTGGTATGGAGGGCGCTAGCTATGAGGAAGGGTTGAGTAGATTAGGATTATTTTCATTGGCAAGAAGGAGGTTGAGAGGGGACTTGATTGAGGCCTACAAAATCTGAGAGGTATAGACAGCGTGGATAGCAAGAAACTTTTTCTCAGAGTGGAGGACTAAATTATTAGGGGTCATGAGTTCAAAGTGAGAGGGGAAAAGTTTAGCGGAGATATGCATGGAAAGTTCTTCACACAGAGGGTGGTGGGTGTCTGGAATGCATTGCCAGCGGAGGTGGTAGGATGGGAACAATAGCGTTATTTAAGATGTATCTAGACAGAGACATGAATGAGCAGGGACCAAAGGGATACATATCCTGGGAAAATAGGTGACATGTTTAGATAGAGGATCTGGATCAGTGCAGGCTTGGAGGGCTGAAGGGCCTGTTCCTGTGCTGCAATTTCCTTTGTTCTTTGTTCTAAACATATAATTGTAAAACATGAGCTTATTCACTCACAGAAGCTGTTTAAATCCCATTTGAGAAGAGCAGAAGCACAACGCAATCAAAACTGAATTTATTTCTTGTGACATCCACCTACAACAGGCCCCAGAACACACCATCGGCAAACCTGCAATGACAAATACAAATTTCTATCATCACATTTCAAATTTGCACAATAAGCTTTTTGTACCGCTGAAGGTTTCCCCAGAATATACCTGAATATCTGTTTGATTTTGAGGAAATTAAAGAGAAATATGTGCAAAAGGTGTCTGCAGGTAGCCCCAGGACAAGCGTATAATTGTGGCATCATGCATCCTACTGGCTCACGAAAAAAGATTTTCACTTTTTCATTAAGAGTGGGAAATAGGATTATGAGTAGATAGCATCAATTGACAGATTAACACCAGAAGGAACTTGATGATCTAAAAGGTTCAATTCTGTCCCTTGATTTACATATTTACTTCTGACATGATCAAAATGAGTACTGGAACAAAGATGGCTAAATAATGTAATCAGTAATGGTCACCTCAGTTTAACAGCTGAATTAGAAGCTTTGGGGATAGTCTCAAATCCTTTACCTGTATTCTTAGCCAGGAAATATTAGAAGAAATAAAACATGCCCTATAATGACTGGCCAACTATAAAACTGACATCTCAATCACTCACACTGGCTCCCAGTTATAGTCTACTGCCTTTTAAAGATCTATGATCTGCCTCTAAAAGATCCACTGTGATCTTTTGCTATGAATTCTGTGGCTTATGATCCAGGCCCTGGTGAAGGAGCAGCACTTTGAAAGCCAGTACTTCCAAATAAACCTGTTGGTCTATAATCTGGTGTTGTGTGATTTTTAATTTTGTCCACCCTAGTCCAACACGGCACCTCCAAATCACACTGGCTCCCAACTCCCACAAATGCCTAACACTCCCCATATCCAGCTCCAAATTGACATCAAACCCTCAAATGGACCTGGAACTGATGTCACCCACATATTTCAGAATTGCTTGAATTGGTCTTTAATCTCTCCATTAAAGACAAAACCTGACACTGCCTCCCTAGTGAAGGTCCCAGACCAGATCTGAATGCCCCTACCTTGAAACTTAACTAAACCCCCTGAACCTACCCGACTCCCTCACTTGTCAAACTGGCATCCTATCCCCTGCACCTATCCATATGATAACTGTATCCCCAACCCACTTGATACCCTACTCCTTATCCATTTAGTTTATACATTTACCTTCTCTCAGTATCTGCCACAGTGCCATCAGGATCCTTAAATCTTGAAATATGACAGTTTGTGTCAAGACAGAAAGATATGGTTTTAATGCCAATCCACTTCACTGCTGGCTGTATAGGTTCCTTGCCTAGACTACAGTGGGATGGCTCTTGACCAGAGTTTTGCACAAAGGAATTCTCCAAAGGTCCATATTTGTTTTCCTAATCAAGGTCAGAAATGGGGTTTCTAAGTGTGATCAGAGGATTTGGGCCAACGTATCAAACTCAAAATAAAGCTCAGCCGAAAGATTGCCTAAATTCAGCGAATAGCATGAGATCACAAGATAATCACAGCAACAGAACCACTTTACTTCCCTTCTTGTGCAACACCAATTCAGATTGGTACTTTTAAACGCATATGTTCATAGGATGTGGGCATGCTGGACAGGCCAACATTCATTGCTAATGCCTAATTGCTCTTGAGAAGGTGATAGTGAACTGCCTTTTTGAACTGTTGCAGTACCTGTATAGGTACACCCACCATGCTGTTAGTAAGAGAATTCCAGGATTTTGAATGAAAGACATTGAAGAAAAGACAATATAGTTACAAATCAGGATGATGCACGATTGAAGGGAAACTCACAGATGATGATGTTCTCACACTGTCTTTGCCCTTCTAGATGGGAAGCTTGTGGATACCATAATGCTGACAAGTATATCTAAGGGAAAGTTCCACATATATGTATTCCCAGAGTATCTCATCGTCTGGAAAGTATTTTGGGGAATTCAGAGATCATGAAAGCCATGATATGAATGCAACTCCTTCCCTCTTTATATTTGACAGCCTGAATTAAGAAAAGTCGTTCCATATAGTATAAGCTTTTAGCTGAAATAGTAAAAATGTAAATGGTGCATGAGAAGGATCCTTTTGTGACTTTTGTTGATTGGTGAGTTGGAGTGGCCAGGTATTTCCAATATTTAAAGTTTTGGGAGTAGTTTGCATTTAAATTTCTAGAGTTTTTATTTTCATCACCTGAGATATAACTTGTTAAGATTTATAGTAACTCCATACATATTTTAAAAGCCACAGATAGTTTTCAGAGTTACTGGATGGCATATCAGAAGGGCCAAATGGAGTGCACAGGGTTATGGGGATAGCACGTGTTTGATTAACCATGGTAATATTGAATGGTGAGGAACATTTGACAGGGTGTTCTTGTGGCTATGTTCTCTTCCTTTGCTTGGAATAATATCTGGCTACCACTTAGTGGTGTAGTGAGTAAATCATCACAAGTTACCTCTGATTCAGCTATTTGCTCATAAATCTCACAAGCAATTCTAAAACAATGATTTAAATTTTATTGCATGTAGCAACCAAAATAACACTCACCAAGCAAGCAAGTTAAGTCTCACAACTCAACTTGATTGTTATCCAATTAATGGTGGAATTTAGGTTCCAGCCAACAGTCTCTGGAAGTGTTTAGAGTTCGATTTTTGTGCAGTGTTGTTCTTCAAAGTTCTGCTGCTGGGTGGTTCTGGTGTCAGATTCTTTGGCTCTTTCAGGTTTGTGTTGTGACATTATTAATGATTCATAGAATCATCAAATCCCCACAGTGTTGAAGCAGGCCATTCGGCCCATTTTGTCTACACTGACCCTCTGAAGAGCATCCCACTTAGGCACACTGTATCCCTGTAAGCCTGCACATCCCTGGACACCGTGGGAAATTTAGCATGGCCAATTCACCTAACCTACCCATCTTTGGACTGTGGGAAGAAACTGGAGCACCCAGAAGAAACCCATGTAGACATGGGGAGGATATGCAAACTCCTCACAGTTGCCTGAAGCTTGAATCGAACCTGGGTCTGTTGCACTGTGAGGCAGCAATGCTAACCACTGAGCCACCATTTCACCCCTTCAATAAATTCAATAGATTCTTTCGTCTCTTCTGGAGACCTCAAGTCTGTAACTTGTCTACTTCCCAGAAGTAACTCCTCTGTTCCTTATTACATGTGGAGGTAACTCTATCTGTTTAAACAGCCTTTCCTGCTTTTAATCCTCTTACCTCTTCTGCAGGCAATCTTAATTGCCAATTTGTCATAAGGCAGCAGGTTGTCAAACAGTATTACCGCCTCTTTCTCTGGAAACAGCTTGTTTATGTTGCTTTGACTCCTCTTTCCTGAGTTGGTTAATGAGCATGTTGCTTTTGATTCCTTTATAACAGTTTATCCTTATCCATTTCATCTTAGGAAATAATTCATTCCAGAAAGAGTTATTGCTGATTCTTTCAATCCATCAAGTTATTAAATGTGGGCTTCACAGTGAGTTTCCTGAATTTAGGAAATAACAATGTATTCTGTTAACTTGCACATACTTTGGGTGATGCAGCACTTAGACAAGATGTAGGTTTTCATTGACATTGTGTTTCTACTCAAAGATTGATCAGGAAGACTAATTGCTCATTGTCTACATACTGGAACACTGCTAGAAAAGGTAGGAAAAGGTCTTTCACATTCCTCATTCTGTGGGAATCATCCGGCAGCTCTGTCTTTGATGAATTATGTCTTTGAATTTTAATATAATTTTCAATATCAAATAAAATTGGGCTTTGACCAAAAGATTACAGATCAGAGTATCAGAGCTGCAATTAACAGAGTGCCTCTGGGGACTTTAAAAAAGACAATTGCATGCACAGTTCAGGTATTGACCATATACAGGCTAAAACAAATAGAATAAAACTGCTTCTTAGAAAAGCAAATTTAAACCACCAGGAAATCAAATTAAATAACTGCAAAAAGATGATAGAGCAGACATTTTAAACCCAATTCAAACACCATATTCATCTGAATAAAACCATTTCAAATAAAAAAGCAGAAACTTATTTGAAGCAAGTTTTTTTTCCAATATTTGGAAATTGCAGCTTCCTTGTAATAGTCTGGCAATCTCTTTCCTTTCTCTATATCCTCACCATTGCTTTTTATGATAAACTTCTTCAAGCAGGGTGTGATACGTTGTTTGAACAGATGGGACTTGAACCCGGAACTTTCAGCTCAGAGGTCGGGACACTGGTACTGCATCACAAGAGCCTCCTCCCCAACAATGTACTTTGCATTATCCAGGAAGTTTACAGCGAGGAGGAAGGAGTGACTTTCAACAGCCATGTAGACAGACCAGTCTGGACCTTGATCAAGCTGAAGTCTGGTGCTAGCTTTAGCCTCATTTCTTTACATGGTTAGTTAGCTTTGAAGCAGTGACTTTGTCCATGCAATTCAAGTACTTTTCATATCTCATTTTGTTGCTAGTTTTTAATTATGTTACCCTCTTATTACTCTTGCTACCATAATAACTCATCATTGCCCATCTCTCTTTGTTATCATATGTGGTCATTTCTTGTGTGTCTTGAGTCATCTGTTGTGCATTTCAAATGAGTTTGATTGAAGACCTTCTTGATTTTCCACAGTGCAGGCAGACTTGGGACTGCCTAGACTTTCTTTCTTGCTTTTTTTCATGAGCTGACGGCCCTCCTTGCTGATCAGAGAATGTAATGGAGATTGCTTTTCAGATAGTTCTTGTGTATTTTCCTTCAAGTCAGTAGTGGTTATGTCAGATTCCCTTAGGTTCATCTTCAATGAACTTAGGTTCATCTTCAATGAACTTAAGCTCAGCCAATCTCACAGGGGTGTTCAAGTTTGAGTTGTGAATGTTTGTTTGCCTTAAGAACAAACTTCATCATTCTTAACATGGTTTTGTTGTGTTCTTTTATGGAAAAATAAACTTAAACCAATTTTTAAAATAGCTGATCATTGCTCATACAATTTTGAGAACAAAACTCATTATAGTTGAGAAATCAGCATATAATTCGCATTTGGAATGATAAGAAACCACGTGTAGCTGGAAAAGCACAGCAGGTCAGGCAGCATCCAAGGAGCAGGAGAATCGACGTTTCGGGCATGAGCCCTTCTTCAGCCCTTCTTCCTGATTCCTGAAGAAGGGCTCATGCCCGAAACATCGATTCTCCTGCTCCTTGGATACTGCCTGACCTGCTACACTTTTCCAGCAACACATTTTCAGCTCTGATCGCTAGCATCTGCAGTCCTCACTTTCTCCTGTAACCATGTGTACTCAGCTGGGTAGAATGCATCACTCTAAACCATGAAACAGTGGATTACTTAGATATAAATAACTTTGTGATAAACAGGGTTAACACACTGTGCCTGACAAAAAAATAGTATGGTGAGGGCCAGTTAAACTTAATTGATTTGAATTTCTGTCAGAATCATGTGGTTCTCATCTTAATGAATACAAATCAAGGTCATTTCATGTAATTAGATCCCAATGCCCTTTGAACTGAGAAAGTTAAAGCTTGTCCAGAGACCAAGCCACTTTGTAAAAACCTTGCACTAATAATTCAAAATATTTTTTAAAAGGGATCTCTGCTGAGGGTACTTATAGAGATCTGTGTGCCACAGTGCTGAATGGATTGCCAGGATATTTTTTAAGCTTGCTTAGTTTCACTTCAACTTTGTAAATCTCTCTTGTGCCCTACCCAAGGTCTTCACATCCTTCCTGTGTCAAAGTGTTCAGAATTGGACACTATGCTCAGTCGGGGAGCTAATCACACTGTAGAACTGCCCAGTGCTTTTGTATTCCAGGCCTCTGCTTAAAAAATGAATCATTTCTCTTCTGAAGATTGGTTCCCTGAATCTGATTCCTGAAGCTCTTTCTCCAACAGTGGCCATTTCACTTTCCCCTGTATAGGATATGCATTTCCCTCTTCCATTTTCTGGCCCTCATTCTTAAAGTATTTATTGAGTCTATTTTTAGTTCCTTGTGAGTGTATGTCCCTTCACTGCTGTTTGTGCAAGTATTGATCTACAAGTGCCTGGATAATCATTAGTGTTCACTTCCTGGAGGAGACCTCCTGTGAGATGAAGGTCAGGCAAACATGTTCAGCTATGCACAGAATAAAAGACATTTGAGTGAAAAACTTGCATTCATGTAGCACCGGTTCCAACATCATGTCTCAAAGTGCTTTACTGCTAATCAGATATTTTGAAGTGTAATCTCTGCTATAATGTAGGAATCCCAGTGACCAATCTGTGCACAGAAAGCTACCATAAACAGCAACAATATAGTGATGGGATAATCTGGTTTATGTTTTAATTTAGAGATAAATATTTGCCCGGACAAATGTAGTTTTTTTGTCCAAGGTGGTGTTGGAGTAAGTGGGCTGAGCTCGAGGCTCATCATCTCCCATTGGCCTTTTTCTATTTAGCTCTTCTTTTCTTTTTCTTCTTTATTTGCTTTCTTTTTTAAGTCTGGAGACTGGCGGGTGAAGGAGGTGGACCCAGTAGCGGCAGCAACACCAGGACGAGCCGAACATGGCTCCACCACAGCTGGGGTTCTCTCTGAACAGGTCCCGGGCTCGAAGGCTAGGCCGAGACTCCAGCCAGTGGCTGGTGTGCCCCCTGGTGCCTGAACGAGGAAACATGGCAGTCTTGGAAAATGATGGTGGTCTCCCAATGTGTTGGGCTTGCCCTGGCATGGTGGTCTTGTCCTGGAGTAAAGGATTTCTTTATCTTTGGATTCCAGGTATTCTAATCGCCTTGCAGGCACATTTGTCCAGGAGTGGTGGTTTTGACATGGCATGATGGTCTTTGACGGACACAACCAGCCAATGTTCCAGCGGCCCAGCATGGTAGTCTTGGCCTGGAATAGTGGTCTCTTCCTGGAGTGGTAGGTTGCAGCTCATCCCTGCTGATCCTTCAGGGTGTTCCATCATTCCTTAATCAGTTTCCCCTGATCCCAGGAGCTATTAACTGAACTGTGATGGACTTTAACTTAGTTTTACTACTTTGAATTATTATGTCTGACTTCTGTCATTGATGTTGGTACTGTGCTGGGTTCACTTATAAAACATTTCACTGAATGTTTCATGCAAAAGTACTTGTGACAATAAATTTCTATTCTAATTTCTATAACTACTTTAATCATAAACCTTTAAATCCTCAGTCAAATCGCACCCAACTTCTCAGCTTTAGTGGAAGGAAAGATTGATTTTCTAACTTGGTTACATTCCAGTGAGTCTACCTTATAGTTTTCTATTATTTTCATAATTGGGCCTAAAATTTTATGTGCTACTCCAGCTATAGATAATTGTTGTTTTGAATGAGATCAATAAGGAGAAAGTGAGGTCTGCAGATGCTGGAGATCAGAGCTGAAAAGTGTTGCTGGAAAAGCGCAGCAGGTCAGGCAGCATCCAGGGAACAGGAGAATTGACGTTTCGGGCATAAGCCCTGAAGAAGGATGCTGCCTGACCTGCTGCGCCTTTCCAGAAACACATTTTCAGATGAGATCAATAAGGCCAATTGCTTTTGAATTCTGTATACACATTTTTATATCCAAGGTTATTGTTGCATTTAAGTAGAATTGACCCACTTAATGGCCTGCATCCCTGCCAGTGTATGCAAAGTAACTTAAGTTAAATATCAACATTTGTTTTCTTTTGACTTAGGGGAAATATCCATAGCTTAAAGAAAGTTTTTTGTTTGCAGAAGTTGTGGTTGCAGTTGAGTGTGTAATACTGTTTCTCCTGAAGATCTGTTCAGAAATATATATCCTCAATATAAGAAGCTTAGTTACATGTTCCACTACAAGTGGTTATTTGAAACTGAGAAAGTCTAAACCTAGTTGTATGGAAATTGAAGGATCAGGTACATTAAATCCTACAGTTATGTTAGAGAAGGGAATTCTCTTGGGCATGAAATATTAGCTTGCTTTCTTTCCTTGGATGCTGCCTGACCTGTTGTGATCTCCAGCATTTTTCGTTTTCAGTATAGATTCCAGCATCTGCAGTATTTTGCTCTTACCTTATATTGTAAATAGTTGGTTTATTTTGTTTATTTCCATTTCTTTTGCATAATAAAATTCTGTTTCATCAAATAGGCAGCATTGCATGCTTGTGTTTCAGTTAAAGGCTACTTTGTTAAAACCAAAAAAAAAAATTATCTATCAAGTGAGGTTTCTGTCTCGGCTTTGACTTGTCCAGTAGCATCAGCTAGAATTATAACACTTAAAGTTAGCCCAGACTCTTCTGTGTTTGAAGAATATACTATGCTTGCACAGAGTAGTTGGTTGTAATGCATGTCTGTTGGATTCTTCAATACCACAATATCCACATCCGGTTTCTTATGTTACAGGAGATTCCTGGTTCATCAGGTAAACCATTGTGTTAGAGGCAAACTCACACCAGCTTTCTGAGTTGCCCTTGTGAGGATTATAAACCACTGCAGTCCATGAGATGGAGGTACACCCATAGTCCTGTTAGGAAGGGAATTCTCAAATTTGATCCAGTGATAGTGAAGGAGTGGTGATATAAATCCAAGTTGAAAGAAGTGTGATGGTGAGCCAATGTATATGCTGCTCTTGTTCTTCTTTGTGGTGGCAAAAATGCCTTTGAAAGTTCATGTCAAAGAAGCTTTCTTATGTTGCTACTGTGCACTTTATAGATGGTACACACTGCTGGCAATGAAGGCCAGCAGTGAATGTGATGAATGAGATGCTTATCAAGTGGACTTCTTTATCCTGTAATTAAGGATAATAAAAGACAATTTAGTGAGTGCATGTAATCATGATTTTGATAAATAATCTAACTTATAAAGTTTTAATTCTCACTTGGAAATTTAAATTGCTAAGAAAAGTAGGCAAGAACAATTCTGACAAAATATTTTGAATTATTTTGACAGTTCATTTATTTATTATTTGTGAATGAGTTTACCTGACTTTTATATGTCTTTCATAAATCTTTGAAGTTGCCATATGAAACAGCTAGGATTGTGTTTCACAGTTGCATATGAATGTAGAAACAGATGTTTTATGATATTATAGATGTAGGAATTCAGCTGACACACTGGAGTTACATTGCATCAGCTGAAGCAAATATTTGCTCTGCTTTACTGAGGTACCAAGAAAATCAAGAGAATTTTTTGTCCTCTGTCATGGCATATTTGGAGATGGGAAAGGCATGTAATTAGGTGACATGGTGGTGTACCTGAATCCCACCACCACCCTGCTTCTCCCAGAAATTAGGTCACAGACAGGAAACCTCCCAGGACAGATTTCCTTTCCAGTATTTGAGGTCCTTAAATTGCCAATTAATGACATAAGAATCATTGAATCCCTACAGTGTGGGAGCAGGCCATTCACTCTATCAAGTTCACACCAAACTCACCCCATCCCTGGAACTTGCATTTCCCATGACTAACCCACCTGGCATCATACACAAAATCCACAAACCTGACTGTCCCAGCCGACCTATTGTCTCCACCTGCTCCTACACCACTGACCTTATCTCCTCATATCTTGAATCCACCCTGTCTCTCTTGGTGCAGAAACTCCACACATACAGTCAGGACACTTACCCACATACTCTACACCCTCCATGACTTTTGTTTTCCCCAGCCCCCAGTGCCTCATCATCACCATGAACGTCCAGTCCCTTTACACATTCATTCACCATGGTGAAGGCCTCCAAACGTTCTGTTTCTTCCTCTCCCACTGATCCAACCAATATCCCTCCACTGACACACTCATTCAATTGGTGAAATTGGTTCCCTCTCCACACTTATCTGTCTTCCGCAGAGAGCATTCCCTCTGTGACTCCCCTGTTAAGTCCGCACTCCCCACCTTCCACTCCCGGCACCTTCCCTTGCTACCGCAGGACATGTAACACGTGTTCCCAGACTACCCCCTCACCTCCATCCAAGGCCCCAAAGGATCTTTTCACAACCGGCAGAAATTTTCCTGCACATCCACTCACCTCATCTATTGTGCCTATTGTTCTCGATGTGGTCTCCTCTACATTGGGGAAATGGGACACTAACTCGTGGAGCGTTTCAGGGAACATCTCTGCGACACACAAACCAAACAACCCCACCGCCCTTTGGTCAACCACCTCAACTTCCCTTGACTCTCCAAAGGACGTGCAAGTCCTGGGCCTCCTCCACCACCAAATCCAAGCCACCCGAGGACTGGAGGAAGAACGGCTCATCTTCAGCCTTGGGACTCTTCAACCAAATGCCCCCACCCGTCTATTTATCTCTCAGCCCACTTCTTCCTCCACATTCCTGATGAAGGGCTTATGCCTGAAACATTGAATCTCATGTTGCTCAGATGCTACCTGACCTGCTCTGCTTTTTCAGCGCCACGCTTTCTGACTCTGACTTTCCAACATCTGCAGTCCTCACTTTCTCCTAACCCATCTAATCTGCACATCCCTGGACACTATATGGCCAATCCACCTAACCTGCACATCTTTGAGGAATAAGGAACACTTGGAGGAAACCCACGTGGATATGGGGGGAATGTACAAACTCCACAAAGACAGTCACCCGAGGGTGGAATTGAACCTGGTTCTCTGGAGCTGTGAGGCAGCAGTGCTAACCACTGAGCCACTGTGATGCCCAAGGGGGTCATCCCACTGCCACTGATTTTAACCTATAAACATGCAGCAGCATAAAAGGAAAGTCTGTTGTTTGCTTGTAGACTCCAAGCAAAGTGGTGGCTCTTTCAAAAGCACTCCATGCATAATGAGGGGGGGTCTGCTGAGAGCCACTTCTTGCTTTTGATACAAACTCCTCTACGATCTGTTGTCCAGGGTGTACACTCTGCGGAGCCCCCTTCAGACCTTTAATTACCTGTAGCCTGGATCTCTCCTCTGGTCCTCAAGTACTTGCTCTTCAGGCAGCAGGTATTTGCCTCCCAAGAGCTGTCAGCTTCTGATTGTCCAGCAGATTTTGGAAAGAGGGTGCTTTGCTCCCAGGGTCTGCGATCACAGGAAAGATTCTCTGATAAAAGCAAACTACTGCAGATACTGGAAATCTGAAACAAACAGGTCTGGCAGCACCTGTGGAGAGAGAAACAGAATTAACGTTTTGAGTTTGGTATGACTCTTCTTCAGAACTCCTCTGCTGATCCTTTAATTACCCAAGTGACACTTAATACACTGGCTCTACAGCCAAAATTGAGTCTCTCCCACTTCCTTAAAATCCAGTCTCAAATATTAGTAAATGTTATTTACAAGCTAGAGTCAAAGAATGCGGTCGCAGTAAATAAAATAAAAACATGCATTGATTTTTAATTCGCTATCAAATAAGAAGGAGGTTGAACTGTAATCTTGACTATCTACCACCACATTTTGACTGGAATAATTCAACTATATCATGTTAAAGGACAGATATACACTTTCTAGCCATGTACATTACTCCATTCCATTAATGTTTTGTTCAAAAGTAGTTCCTCTGCTCATTGTCTGTCAATGTTTCAACCTGGGCTGTTTTTGTCACTGAGGGGCAGGGCAGGAAAATGGTACCAAGTTCACCTCAGCTGGAACAGGAATCAAACCTGTGCTGTTGGTATAATCCTAAATCTAGCCACCTGAAGAAATCAGTCCTGAATATATTTATTACAGTGCTCAATAGGAGATTTGTGGGGTAACATACTTGTAACTAGTGATCCTGACAGATAAACTGGCATCAGGACTACTGGTAATGACCCACCATATGTTTGAGGGGGTAATGGGAAGTCACAACCTAGCAGGGCCACCTTTGCCACTTTGGGTCGTCTGGCACCCACTAGATATCTGAGGAGTTGTCTGGACCATACACTGGAGAATCCTTGAGTATCTCTACAGTGAAGGACACATGCTTGTTTTGTTTTGTATAAAACTCACTGTAATAGAGAAAATTTATCTTGCCAACCTTAATTTAATGCTGCCATTTCCCCTGTGTTTGGAGCTCTGCATTGGTATCCCAGCAACCAAGTTGTTACCATGGTACTAGAAATGCTCCTCATTGCAATAGCTTCTCTGTCTTGACTGTCAAATATTCAGCCGTATCACATTCAGTTGCTCTGATTTATACATCATTGTGTAGGCTGCTGTCAGAGTGCAACCTATATGTTGGTATATTTTTTGGATGGAGTGACAGCACTAAAGATAAATAAACACTGTAGACTTTGAAGTATGATAACTTAGTCATTCACAGGCTGATCTTTCTCAGTTGGATGTTTTTGAGGGAATATTTCAGAAATACAATTGGGTTTTGAGGGATAGCAGGATAAAAGACCAGCCAGGAAATGTTTGAACTCCTGTCCTGGTTGACAATGCTGGAGAATATTCCCACACTGAATGCAAAGCAAAATAACAGTGAAACCTGTCATTGTCCTAGAACCTCAAATCAAATTGTAACTTTCCAAATTTCATCGATATTAAGGACCACCAAGCTTCTTATCCATAGAAATTATTCACTTCAGTTGCAGCATTCATTTTTTGAACCTAATGCACAAATCAGTATTGTTAACCATGATCACTGCACAGTCCTTATGGAGACAAAGTCCCGACTTCACATTGAGAATACCTACATCATGTTGTGTGGCATTATCATCTTACTTAATGAGACAGAACTTGAACAGATCTGGCAGCTCAAGACTGGACATCAATGAGACACGATGAGCCATCAACAGCAGCAAGAATTGTTCTCCAACACAATTTGCAACCTCATGGCCCAGCATATCCCCCAGTCAACCATTACAATCAAGAAAAGGGATCAATCCTAGTTTAATGGAGAATGCAGGAGGGCATGCCTTGAGAAGCACTAAGTGTATCTAAAAATGAGGTGTCAATCTAGTGACGTTACCAAACAGAACTACTTGCATGCCAAACACCATAAGGAGCAAGTAATAGAAAGAGCTAAACAGACCCCACAACCAACAGATCAGATCTAAGCTCTGCAGTAAATCATCAGTAAAGTGATGGAAGGTGTCATCAACAGTGCTATCAAGCAGTACCTGCTCAACAATAACCTGCTCACTGATGCCCAGGGCCACTCAGCTCCTGACCTCCTTACTGCGTTGGTTCAAATATGGACAAAAGAGCTGAATTCTAAGGGTGAGATGAGTGACATCCTTTGATATCAAGTTCACATTTGGGGTCATAAGTGGGGATGTTCACTGAAGATTGCACAATGTTCAGCACCATTTGTGACTCCTCAGATACTGAAGCAGTCCATATCCGAATGGAACGAAACTGGGATAATATCCAGGCTTGGGCTGACAAGTGACAAGTGGCACCACACAAATGCCAGACAATGATTATCTCCAATACGAAACAATCTAACAACTGTCCCTTGACATTCAGTGGTGTTACCATCACTGAATACTCCAATATCATTGACCAGAAACTCAACTGGACTCGTCACAAAAACACAGTGACTACAACAGAAGGTCAGAGGCTGGGAATACTACAATGAGTAACTCACCTCCTGATTCCCCAACACCTGTATTTCATCTAAAAGGTACAGCTCAGGAGTGTGAGGGAATGAATACCCCTCACTAGACTGGATGGGTGCAGCTCCAACAACACTCAAGAAGTTTCACATCATCCAGAGTAAAGCAACCCATTTGATTGGCAGCTCATCCACCACCTCCACTACTGATGCTCACTAGTTACAAGATGCATTGCAGAAATTTACCAAAGATCCCAAAACAGGACCTTCTAAAACCACAACTACATTTATCTCTAAGGACAATGGCAGCTGATGTATGGGAACACCACCACCTGCAAGTAAACACCAAGACACCCACTATCCTGACTTTGAAATATTTCACCGTTCCTTTACTGTCGCTTGGAAAGATTTCTGGGATTCTCTCCCACAAGGCATTATGGGTCAATCCACAACAGGTGGATTGCAGTGATTTAAGAAGGCAGCTCACTACTACCTTCTCAAAGGCAACTAAGGATAGGCATTAAAAATGCTGGCCAACCAGTGACACCCACATCCTATGAATGAATAATATGAAAATTGCAAATTGTGTGATTAGTTTTAATGTTCCGCTCTTACTGGGGATAATGTGCAAGGATTCAGAAGAACAGATAAAGGACATCAGGGATGGCATCAGAAACTGACTGACTGCACAGACCATGATGGCAGGACTCATTCCTCAGGATCCAGACTCAACAATGTCTGTGGAAGTTATTTCTGTAGTTCAGCATGGAGATAGTTAGAGAGTAAAAGCATTTAATTCAAGGTCAAGCATCACCATATGATAGCACTGCCAGTGACACCCAGTGATTATGGCTCTGTCAATTTTTATGTCTGTATCTCCAAGACAGGAACTATATCTATCAGCCAATTTATCCACACCTGCATGAAACAAGTGACTGACATTTCATTAAACTGGGCCCATGAAACAGAAATAGCAGAGTAACCTGGTTATCCACTTTTCAGCACCCTGCTGGATTTTCCAAGGTATGAGATCCATGGGTACTCAAGTCATCACCTGAGACCTAAACACAATGCTGTTTCATCGATGCAGATAAATGGGATCTATTCTATCAATTTGTGCTTGGTAGGAGGCCACAGGAATGTATCAGTCAAATTACTATCCAGTTCCCAGTGCAGCTTCTGCTTTACATTTTAACACAGTCCTTTCTCGTATTTTATTTGTGTGAAGTTACAACAATGAACACCTTTAGTTTTTTTTATTGCATTGGACATTGACGTTGCTGGCAAGGCTGGCATTTATTCCCCATTTCTAAGTACCATTAAACTGGTTGGCATTTCAGAGAACAATTAAGAGTGAACCACATCACAGCACACCTGGAACCACACATAGCCCAGCCAAGGAAAGTAAGCAGGTTCCCTTCCCAAAAGGTCCTTAGTGTATTAGATGATTACATTAATTATTCATTTTGATTATCTATTATTCTGTTAATTTTGAATAGAAAATATAGTTTACCATTATCTATTTTCAAGGTTGGAAAGATTTGGAGGGATATGGGCCAAGCACAGGTAGTTGGGACTAGTTTAGTTTGGAGACATAGTCGGTGTGGTCTGGTTGGACCAAAGGGTCTGTCTCCATGTTGTATGACTCTATGACTCTATGACTAGATTATTGAATGTTTGAAAAGTATTACTGTAGAAAGGTTCAATAAATGCCATTTTTGGTAGGATCTCAGCAATAATAGGAAGGTTGAGAATACTGGCATCAATATCCATGAAAGATAAGCAAAGGTTTCTATTCATCGTCATGACTCAAGGATTGAGACTGAAGAATATGTATATATGGACACCCACCAGGATAGAGGATCATACTTGGTGATGTTTAATTGGTGAAAGTATGAGCAAGAAACTGGTACCAACAGAGTTCAATTTAATTTTCTTCAGCATTTTCAAAAGAAGAGGTGCTAAATGGAAGGAAATTAAGAAAAAGTACAGAAATGGGAACTGAAAGTAGAAAATGTCAAAACAATGTAAGAGTTAAGGCTATAAAAATTGTTATTTGAGACATTACTCTGTCTGAAAATATAGTTAATACTTTTTCTGAATTCTAGTTGACTATTGACATTGTAATTTGTAATGATTTTATGTGGAGCGTATTTCCAAAATTATGTATTTTAAAAATTTGGTTCTATCATTTGCTCTGGGTTAAACTGCAGTTGACCTTATAATGCAGGTAGTGGGTAGAAAATTAAGCATTAAAAATTCAAAATTAATTGGAGTAATTCAGCCCAGTATTTATTACTTTAATTTTAAGAAATCAAAATATCCCAAAACTAAAATCATCAATAAAAATATCATGGCGCAAATTCATTTTTAACCCCTTCTATATTCCCTTTATACAGAATTTAAACAATTTTACTGGGACTCTCAGGAACAGTTCTAATAAATTATTTCAAAATTCATACTGGGTACATGAATCAATATGTTTATATTAACTCCTGCTAAAGAAAGCTGTGGGAATGCAATTTAATTTTCAATTTCATTAATATTGACTTTGACTGAATATTGTGCATTTAGCTGAATACAATATGTTTAATTAAGAGTAATAACCATCGAAGCTTATTTAGATTTATTAATAGTGTGAATAATACATCAATGAAGCAATTCTGAAACTGATAAGAAATTTCGTGAAATATTGATTCATTAGATCAAGAATCAGATTCTATTTCTAATTCTGAGAAAGAATAAGAGAGTTCTAAATCTGCATCTCTGTAAGGATATCATTGATTTCCACTATGTACAATGCCTTGGGAGATTGAGTTGTATAAATCTCTATACTAGTTAACTCACAAGGCATTGTTCACAAATAATAGTTTGTTTTAAAAAATAACCAAACTATTCTTCTCTATATCACAATTATTGTCTTTCATTTTCTTTTTTATCCCCCTTTTTCATTATTTTTCTCTTTGAGCGAATTTCTCTTTTATGGATTCACACAATTCCACTAACTGTGACACATCTTTGAAAATCTGGAGAGATTTATAACAGGCTGTTGAATTAATATTGCCTGTTTTATACCTTCACTCAAAGTCAAAATTAACACCTTTTTCTCTTACTGTCATCTTAATAGAAGAGAAATCCTAGCTGACTTTTTAAGTATTGAAAAGTGTTTGACTAAAGGTAGCCTCTAGTTCTATTGTCTGGTTGGCAGAACAGGACATTCACAGTGACACAAGATTTTTAATATTGGAATATTTAAAATATTCAATATTTTAGTATTTAGGAAGTACTAAAAGGATAATATTGTCTAAATTTAGGATTTCTTCATCATTTTATGGGCGTAATGCAAGCAATTGATAACCAACACAGCAGTGCAAAAGTCTATGTCTAATCTATACAAGTGACAAAACCAAATTGCTTAATTGGCTTTTACACAGAGTTTGTGGCCTAACACTGATTAATGCCATGGTTGTGGACATGTTCTCTGAACTGGGAAGTTGATTTGCAGATGTTTCCTCCCCTGTCTAGGTGACATCTTCTGTGTTTTGGAGGCTCCTGTGAAGCACTGCTGTACTGTGTCTTCTGGAAATTATTTGGTGCTATTCCTGCTGCCTCTAGTTGCTGGTTCTAGTAGTTCATTGTAGTGGTGATATATTGGGTCCATGTCTATGTGTTTGTTGATGGAGTCCGTGGATGAGTACCATTCTTCTAATAATTCTCTGGCTGTCCTCTGTTTAGCTTGTCCTAAGACCGTTGTGTTGTCCCATTTGAATTTGTGGTCCTTATCATTTGTGTGTGTGGCTACTAGGGACAGCTGGTCATGGCGTTCAGTGGCTAGTTGGTGTTGATGGATGTGGATTGCTAGTTGCCTGCCTGTTTCTTCTATATCGTATGTCATGCAGTTTTTGCATGGAATCTTGTAAATTACATTAGTCTTGCACATAATGGGGATAGGGTTTTTTGTTTTGGTGAGTCGTTGTCTGAGCATGGCTGTCAGTTTATGGGCTGTTATGAATCCGAGTGGTCGGAGAATTCTGGCTGCTAGTTGTGAGACATTTTTTGTATGAGGTAGAGTGGTTAGTGTGTTGGATCATAGCATGTCCTCGTGGTGTTGTTTGTCTACTAGGCATCTGAGGATGAAATTGTGGGAATATCCATTTCTGGTGAAGACTCTGTAGAGTTGTTCTTCTTCTTCTCTTCACAAGTTGAGGGTGTTACAGTGTGTTGTAGCCCTTTTGAACAGGGTCCTAAAGCAGCTTCTCTTGTGTGTGTCTGGGTGGTTGCTCTCTTGTAATTCAGATCATTACCAGAACCAGCAACAAGAATCAGCAGGAACGGAACCAATTAAATTCCAGAAGAGACGGTACAGCAGTGCTTCACAGGAGGCTCCCAAAGCACTGAAGGAATCATCTATACAGAGGATGAAACATTTGCAAATCAACTTCCCAGCTTGGCAAACATACTCACAACCACGGCAACCGGCAATTGAGCTACAAATCTTTATGCAAACCTTGAGCACTGATACATTTTTTATCATGATAAACCCATTCCTGTCCATATTAGTCAAATTGCACCTATTTGCCACTTTTACATATGTCATGGAATATTTATTGAACCAACATTTTTGAAAAATTAAACTTTAAATCCTGCTTTGTTGCATCAGCTCATGGCAGATTTTGCATATTGCAAATGAGTTTGAGCGGATAAGTGAGGGGGGAGAAAAACTTCTCAAAGTCACCCCAATTTTGAGTGTCGTTTGCACTACCCTGACTTTGTCCAGGGTAGAAACCTCCCTTGCTGTAGTCAAAACAAACAGAAGTGTTCTTCCTGATTTTAAAGTAAGTCTGCTACTAGCCCAGTCTGCCCTCTTCCTGATTGCCTGCCAACAAACTGATGTCTGGGGCCTTCCATGTTCTGGTGAGACTTATTATTGGGATTAAGGCACATGTGCTCCTTATCATTTTTGATGAGACCCAAAAGTGAATTACTTAGGTCTTCTGGCCTCTCTATTTCAGCATACATTTGCTCTGTACCGCTGGGTACAATTTGTGTGGAATGCCTGAGACTGAACTCACAAATGATGAGTACTGCTCACAGCTTCATTCATCATGTCACTGTAGTGGAATTTCATGATGTGAGGAGGCTGGGGCCCACAGGCTATAACTTCAGATTAAAGGGTCATCATTGGCAATCCATACTATAAATATGGGGCGTGCTCTATGGTTCATATATTGGCCTCTATAATACAGCATCTTTAAATAAAAATGAAAAGATTTGCATTGCTAATATGTATGTAATGTTTAATAACGGCAAGTCCAACCTCTCCTATTATAGACTTCAATGAAAGCACAAAGCATTGCAACAAAATGGGCACAGTTTACAGCCCTCTGTTAGTGCAAAATGTAGGATTCTATGTGACAATTCAGCAGAGTGCAATTTTGTTCTTATGCTTCAACACTAATAAGAATGTTTTATTATAGCAGCAGTCACTGTTACCTGTCTTTCATGTCCCTTTATTTATCCTATCACTGTCCTCTGACTGATGCCTATCTTACTTGATGGGGAGAGTTCAGCATGTGCTTCCAGTGGAGTCTCTCTCTCAATAGGAATGTGGATCAGAGCTAGTTATGACAATGATCAAGCTGTCACCATGAAGGGAGTGTGAAATCATGGCAGTAATTCATTTCTCCTTTGGGAATTCACAGTTCACGCAATGAGCCAGTTACATTTGGCAGCTTTGGTTAAAATTATCCTGCTATTCATCTTTCATCTTTAATTGGGAGACAGCCTATGGATATGGTGGTAGTGGGAAGAAATGAGGTGGGGAGGTGAATGGGTGCATGAGTTGCTGGGAGTCAAGGACAGACACATTCCCAAAATGACCCTTGTACCCAAATAATAATATCCTGAATATGCCTTCCCACTGACTCCGCTAACTCTGGCAGAATCAGTGTGGAAGGCCCTGTTGGACATGATCAGGGAGATTGTTGTCCAAAGACTTTTGAAGCCAATTCTCTTACCAGCTTGAAGCTTTCTTTTTTCCCAGTTACCTGTCATTGCAACCTACCAACGCTCATTTTAATATTGCACAATGATTGGAACATCAAAGGAGTAGCTGATTTTTGGCAGGGTGATCCTTGAGACAATGGCCATGACTGTGGCTTCAGACCTCAGAGATTTCAGTCAGCAGGGTTTGAGAACACGTTCCTCTGTCTCAGAGATGAACATACCAACCCCAAGTCAAGCTAGCACTCAACTTTATTAAAAATGGGATCCTTTATTGTATTAAACAGAAACCAATCTATTCGGCCGTGTATTCATGATGATCTTAATGTTTGCAATTTCCAGAAAGTTCAAGTGTAATCAAATTTACGTTGCACATCATATTAGTTAGTTAAATAAACTGAATTGATAATTCATAGCACAAAAATTTTAAAGCAGAAAAAACTTTCACTGATGAATGGCAGAAGTGAAGAAATGTTTTATTTTTTGAAAATGTTGGTGGTTTTCAGCAATGCACACAAAGATTAAGGCTGGAGTCTTCCCAGCCATTAAATAGCAATGGGGAAAAATTTGAGAAAATTGATTGAAGTTTCCAGCAAGGATGTTGAGAGCAAAATATTCCATTTTCCAACCAAGTGTTGATTCTTGCGATTGAGCAGCGAGAGGTCTATAGGATTATACTCACTAACATCCTCATTGTTACTTAATCTCATTTTATTAATATGCAGTTTCCCATTCCACCACCTGCCAGATAGAAACTGGATGCTGAGGGTTTCTGACATTAAAGTCAACGGGTTTACCTGGCAACCCCAACTTACCATTTGTTTCTCAGGCCCTGCATCTTCGACACCATAGCATCAACATCTCAGGGCATACTCCATGGGTAATGACCATCCACATCTGATACGTACCTGCCTCACTACATCATCATGACACATCCCCAATCCACTGACAATATGGTTCAGATTTCAATGCTGCGTTGTCAAGCGCACCAGCACCTTTCATTGCAATGCTGTTGTAAGGACATTTTGTGTGTATGGACATACACCCAACTCATGAATTGGATGAGGCTGCATCTCAAGACTGATCACCCAGTCTCTTAGTGCTCACTTACTTTACACCTACATTGATGCTCACAGCATCTCATGCCTTCCTTACCTTGCCTTTCTGTGCTTTGCCTCCTCAGCAGTACCTTAAAGGCTCACTGTATTTCTGTGTTATCTTGCCTTTCAGCATAAATGATTGTTGTCAGCATCAGATTGTTATCAGCACTGATAGTCAAGGGGCTGGAAGTATTACTATATGGCACTGTGTCACATCAGTGATACACCTACACCGTGTGCCAGCTGTGTGTGCGCCAAACACACTGCATGTCCTTCGAGCCACTGGCCATGTATAAGGGAAGTAATCCTCATTCGAGTGCAAGGAGACATACTTCAGTCGGGGGTCTTCACACAGTAAGTCAAGGCCAGCTTTTGAAGTTATTGCAGGAACTTGAGCAGTGATAATCGATCACCCTGGCTGATCAGGATCAGGGGGTCTGTACCTCTACAGTCCAGGGAACAGGTCTTGGTTGGCTCTATGAGTCCAGTGCAACCAGCCCAGTGAGTTGAAGGAAGACTGTTAGGAGCAGTGCAGATATTGAGGTCAGTCATTCAACATTTGGGGCTGTCCAGCTAAGTCTCTCAAGGGTCAGATCCTTTACAGCAAGTGAAGTGGAGGGGGTTATCAGTACTGCAGAAGGGAATCTGGGAAACTTAATTATGGGAGAAAATTAAAGAAGTGTGGATGCTGGAAATCAGAAACAGAAACAGAAATAATTGGTAAAACTCAACAGGTTTCGCATCATCTGTGGAAAAATCAGAGTTAATGTTTCTGGTTCAGTGAGCATTCTTCAGAATCATTCTGAATCCGAAACATTCACTCTGCTTTTTTCTCCACAATGCTGCCAGACCAGCTGAGTTTTCCCAGCAATTTCTGTTTCTGAACTTAATTGTGGGGATTGGAGGCAGAACACTAGGATGGTTAGCGAATTGCAGTTGTGAAGGAAGACAAGGCAATATATAAGGGGAGGGAATGACAACATGGTATTGAAGGAAAGGAGGTATTACAGAAGTGAAGCCATCGACAGTCAGCAGCACCCCGGCTTCCTGGGAGGGGGGGTGGGGGAGACAGTGCACTACCAGATCTGGCATGTTTACTTGCTGTGCTAGCTGTGAGTAGTTGTGGGGGTAAAGTGGCTGACGAAGGTGTAGATAGATGTGTTGGATGGAGACTTTGGGTAGTTCAAGACCTATGGGTTAGATGGGGAGGGCTAGCAAAAAGGAAATGTTTACATTTGAGGGTTCACCAGTAATAAGAAGCTAAACCTGAAACTCATTGTTGAGGATGACTGATCCTTCCTTCTTTCATTCTGTAAAAACAAGTGCACAATGGAGATTAAAATTGCTGTGACCACACCCAGGCACGGTGCAGTTAGTAAGGGAGTGGGCTTCAATTTTGAGTAATGTGAAACCCTTCAAAGGGTAACAGTATTACACAAACACCCACTCATTGAATCTGAAAGGTACTTGTGCTTCTACATGCTCTGTGAACTTTATGCTTTAACCTACAGCGTGCAGTCCAAATCATTGCTCCAAACACTCTTAACCATATAAGGCAACATTGTGATTCAATCCCCTCTGGTTATGATGCAGCAGCAATATGTTATCACTAGGAAAGATGCACTATAGTTACCAAGGTAGTAATCACCTGCTATTCCTCCACAGCCTGCACAGGTACAGAGCTACTCACATCACAGTCTAGACCATCAAAAGTCATGCAGTGCTAACGATGGTGAAGCTCTGAATCTGCTGTAGTTGTGGATAGAACGACATTTTCACACACTGCTGATGAAGAAAAGTGAACATATACCTATAAATGTGGGAATGGATTTACAGTGATGTGTCACCTGTGCCACCTTTCTGCACTCAAAAGGTCATCTTCTTTCCTTTCCCTCCCATTATGTTTCAGTTCAGTTTCAGCTTTCACAGCTGGGGTGTGAGGGGGTGTGGGTGGTTACCTGCCCTACAGTGGAGCCCATTGGTCTTTGGAGTTCTTGTCTTTCCCTTTCATTATCTAGGGGACTGACTTTACTTACCCTGATAGTTTTCTTGGGAATGGACCTCAATTTCATGTAAACCATCTCCCTTTAAAAGACAACCCATTGTTCACCACAGATTTCTCTTTGCTGTTCTCACCCCACTGAAATTTGTCCCACTCCAATCAAGTGTATTTTTACTTTAGATTAGTCCTGTCCTTTTTCATGGCTAACCTAATTATCATGAGACTATGATCATCATGCTTTCAAATTTCCCTAACTGGCTCTTGATCCACTTGATGCATCTCCTTCCTCAGAATCTGATCCAATCATGCTTTCTTCCTCATTTAGTTGGAAGCATACTGATCAAGAAAGTATACCTGAGCAATATACCTTAGATATTCTTCCCTCTATCTGCCATAACACTATTATTTTGCCAGTGTTTATCAAGATAATTAAAGTCTCTCAACACCACTATTCCATAGATTTTTCACCTTTTTAAAATTTCCTTGATGATTTACTCTTCTCTATCCTTTTTCCTGAGTTGGTGGCTTGATAGAATATATGGCTTGGCCAAACTCAAGGCCATTGTACATTTAATTACATCAGGTTCTCCCAAGGCTTAACCCAAGCAACAAATCACTTCTGAAGCTTAGTTCAACAACCAAAAAGCACAACAAGCTCCCTTAGGCCATTTTGAAATATGATCAAATAGACTTTAGTTTCTAATTTCCACAACAGGAGATGCTGTGGAGGGAAAATCCGAGATCCATAGTACAAATGAGATGTGGCATTCCAAGAAAACCCAACTCACTGTCATTTCAGAGATCAGCAGCTCACAAGCTATAAAGATTGCCAATACTATTTCACCTTACTGATGGACAATAAAGGAGAGGAGAAATTTATATTTTCAATGTGCTGAATGGATATATGCAAATCATGACTCCATCTGTGTGGAAATAAATATTTGTAGAAGTTAATAACCTAACATTTTAAAATAAATAGCGTTTCACCTAGATAGACAAAAAATACCAAAGTAGAATTTCCTTTCCTGTTACATTAAATCTTTTTGCCCATTTATTAAAACATGCCCTCTGCATTCCCAGTTCAATTAAGCCTGCACACTAAAATGTGTTTTTTATTGCTTCTAAGTATTTGCCGAGTCTTACTCATTCTTGAGTGGTTCGTGTGATGAAAAGGAAATTAAACAAAATTAGTTAATTATGCTCTGTCATTTTCAAAAGTACAATTACGGTCTGTTTTCTTTTCCCAGGCAATCCAGCATCATTATGTGAGCTGGGAAAGCCAGAAGGATTTTGTAGGGATTGCCATAAATCTGGAAGAACCTGTATATTTTTCGAAATTATTATGGCAAAGCCCCAAAAAAATCACCAATATGTGAAAGTCTTAGAATAGATCATTTTAATTAATTTATATTAAATTATTAATAGCATATTTATCAGCCCTTTAGAACAAATATATCAAAACGTCTCTAGAGTTTTACATTAAATAACTATCAAATGACTGTTTGATCAATGAGATCACATCTTGCCCAGAGGTATGTTTTATTTACCAGTCTGAAACTTTCACATATAAATGAAAAGAATGAAATATTTACAAACTTTAAATTATGCATTTGAGCTCCTGATATTATACCACAACTGATTTATATACAGAATTTCAACAACTTAAAACTGTTACATATATAAATTTTGTTCTTTTAGATATTATTGTGTTTGGCTAAGCGAAAGACTATTGGCCCTTAATAGATATAAAGTAAAATTTTGAATGTGCAGGCTATTAGATCCAGTAGCCTTATGCTGCTGTTTGTACGCCATATAAACATCCTTCAACTTCTCATCTCATTCCATTTACATATCCTTTTCTTCGTTATTCAACTTCCTCTCTTTATGCTATTTTAAATGGGTAAGCAGATTTATTGGTATTATAAACAAAACATTCCAAATATATCTAATCATTAAAAATGCAAAATGGAGTGCCTACTATTGATGATATTCTCATTAAAAGATTTAACTATCAAGTACCTTGAATGAGTTTACTTATTTTCTAACATTACATGGAAGTAGTCTACTTAGCACAACTGATCCATGCCTTTCTTTATGTTTCATGTAAGGTTCATCCAACCCCATCAACTTATCTTTCAAGTTTTTTTTCTCCCTCGTGTGTTTACCTAAATTTTCCTGAAAATATATCCATGCTTCACCTCACCCATTCCTTGTGGTAAAGAATTCTATATTCTAACTACTCTCCAGGTAAAAAAGTTCTTTTTGGATTTATCCATGAGTCTTTATGCTGAATTTTCCCAAGCATTGGCTCAGTGTCAAGTTTGGGGAGTTTCATTGAGGATTTCTCTCTGTGAACCTCTTCACAATTTTGTGCTGTGCTCCTTATAGTTGCCATGTGCCCACAATGCCACTCTCAGATCATCTTGTGCTCACCAGCAATAGAAGTGCTCACCACTATTGGGATCTTTCAGATTTCTCACTGTGCACTAGTTCAAACATTACAAGACAGAAATTGCCTTTCACAGTTCTCATGTGTGAAAACTTGCACTGGAGTTGGCAGACAGAGGCAAGTTGGCATTCCAATAGCGTCCTGAAGGTGCTAAAGGATAGGGTAATGGAAAAGAGGGCCATCTCTTTTCTTGGGGCAGCCTGAGGAGATCACAGCACCATACTCTGTCAGCTAGGTCTGACGTTGAGAAGCCATCCTGGGTCATGGTAGAGCACCCAGCAATGCTGCTTGGAGACTAATGACCTTCTTGCTATACAAATGTAAGTGCCACTATCTTCTCTGTGCTACCTGATACCACTCTAAATTTGTGACTACATGCAACTCCCACCAAAGCTAAATTTTCCTGAAAATATATCCGTTTTTTAAATGATTTTAATTCATTGTTGCAGGCTGCATCTTCTCTCAATGGCTCTCACCCACCCTATTCCCACCAACCATCTCTCTCCCAAACTATTAACCCTTTCTGCTTGCTGTGCTTCCTGCTCACTCTCTTGGTTTACTTCACCACCTTTTCTCCACCTGCTTCAGAAGAGTCTGAGACGAGTTAAATCAGCCTCAAAACATTAAATGTGTTTCTCTCTCCTTTGAGGCTGCTGTGTTTCTCTGCCATTCTCTGTGTTTGTTTCTCAGTCTTGCTGGATTCCTAATTTGATGAGTGAGCACAGCAGTGGTCAGGCAGTGAGCACGAAGAAGAGCTAGACTTTTCAGAACCATTGCCAGCATTATTGAAAGAAGTGCAAACTTATTGAACAAACCATAGCTAATATTTTAAATTGTCCATTTCCAGATTTTGATATTTTCTTGTTACCATTTTACATTTTTGAAATCAAGCTACTACACAGTACTAATTTATAGATTTTTTGCAATTGAAGTGTGCAACATTTTTACTGTCATCATGAATACCAGGGTGCAAATGATTTAAGAAAGCTATTTTTAGTGCTTTGAGAAGTTCAAATAATTAATTCAGTTTGAATAAGGCTGAAAATCACAGGTTTTCTTGGACAGCAAAACGTTGTACCATGGAACATTGATTTTTGACTGAAGTAGATAGGCTTATAATGTTTTAGAGACGTGTGCATATATTTACTCATAACTAAGATAACAGTGAATAATCAAATTACACTTCTTAGGAAAGATGCATTTGTTGTTATTAATAGCTTAATGGCACAAATTGATTAAAAATGAAAGTTCTATGTGGAAAAGTGGGATACATAAAGATCCTGATATCTTTTTATTAGGTAGCCCTTCAAGATTGAGAATAAGTTTCTTCTATACCAGTGGTGTGGGTCATGGAATGACAAGAAAGTTCAGAGCTAGATCTGTACATCTTGCCATAGGTGAGACATGTAATGTTTGAAGGGGTATGTGGTAGGATGCTTGGGTTTTGATATGCTATTTTTGTTGTTTGTGTTTGGCTTTCACCTGGTTGAAGTGACAGTACACATGAATTTGGTACCTGTCTGTGACTTTTTCTCCAATTTGGGCAGTGTTGGGCAGGAGATTCCCATAACTTAGGGGAGATATTGCATTCTTTCATTTTGAGGGCGTCCTTGAAACATTATCTTGGTCTACCAGGTAACTACATGTTGTTGACAGATCATGGAGTGGACAGTCTGTTCTGGAAGTCTTGTGTCAGGCAACACAGCACATTGACAGTAATCTCCAGTGTGTCAATGCACAGGATTTTGGCCTGAGAGAGTATACTGATACTGGAGTGCTATTCTTCCATTGGATTCGGGTTCCAGCAATAAAGTTTCAGCTTTGATCTCCAGCGTCTGCAGACCTCACTTTCTCCTCGAAGTAATCTCCAGTGTGTCAATGCACAGGATTTTGGCCTGAGAGAGTATACTGATACTGGAGTGCTATTCTTCCATTGGATTCGGAAGATGTTGCAGATGCATCATTAGTGATATTTCTTTTGGGCTTTCAGATACTTGCTATGTATTGTGCATTTCTCTGACACACACAGTAACATTACTGCCCTGAAGACCATGAGCTTGAGATCTTTGTTATCAAGTGTCCTGTTTCTTAGAATCCCAAAGATTGTACTGGTACACCGGAGACAATGTTGAATTTTATTGTTAATGTCTGCTATGATTGAAATATAGCTCCCATATGACCGACACGAGACTCTCGAAGCAAGTGCTCTACATTCAGCTTCGGAACAGCAGGGGGGCTCCCAGGTGGACAGAGGAAGCACTTCAATGATACCCTCAAAGCCTGACTGGTGAAGTGTGGCATTTCCACAGACATTCTGGGAATAACTGGCCCAAGGCAGTCTAAAGTGGAGGAGGAGTATCTGGGAAGGTTTCGAGCACCTTGAGACTTACCGTCAGGATAAAATGGAAGCCAGGTGAAAAATGTGAAAGGACTGCCACATCAATGCCCATCCACCCCTTCCCATCAGTATCACCTGCCCCAAGTGTAACAGAGCTGCAGTATCTGCATTGGTCTGTACAGCCACTTATGGACTCACCCTGAGAGTAGAAGGCAGTTATCCTCATCTCCGTGGGACCGCCGATGATGATGAGCTCACTAGGTCTGAGAATTGATCCATGTTGTTTAAAGACTCACCATGGATTTTGCTAATGGGAGAGCAAGAGGAGCTGACTGGTATATGATGTTTATCTTTTGGATGTTTAGCCCAAGGTGTATTCTCTGCTTATGCCTCTGTGAATGCACCTATGATAGGTTGGTGCTCAGTCTCAGTCTATGTGCATGCAAGCATTATCTGTGTGTTGCAGCTCAATGACAGAGGTTGGAGTGATCTTGGTTTTGGACTGGAGGTAAAACAGGTTGAACAGTTTCCTGGTTATCCTGTAGGGAAGCTTCATGGATGTGGAGTGAAGTGGAAAATGTGGAAAAGAAGCATCAGTGTGATGCCACAGCCTAATTTGACCTCGGTTGACACACATATTGCATCTGTAGTGGATCATGGGTTGCATGTTGTTGTGCAACAGGAATAGAATGATGATGGCTTTCTGTAGGCATCCAAATGTAAGGGGAGTGCTCCATAATCTCTCTTAGTTGTCAGGGCTGAAGGCCTTTTTGAGATTGATGAAGGCCACGTATAAAGCTTGCTGCTACCCTCTGCACTTTTCTTGGATTTGAGTTACAGTAAAAATCATGTCCATTGTTCCTCTTGTTGGGTGGAATCTGCATTGTGATTCTATGGTAGCATCCTTATATTACATTTTTAACAACCAAGAGTTTAAGCCCAACCTTGGAGCACTAAAGTACACATTTTGCTTTGCCAGATCACTGACCACATTATTTTTAAGACCAATTATCAATGGTATGAAACCAGCCTGAATGCAGGAAATTGTGAATGCTATTGTAATGGGAGGAGCTATGATAATTACTTATCATCAAGGATAATGGCAGAGTACCAGCGAAATCCCAGTAGACTGAATTCTCATAATTAATAGAACAAATCACTTTTTCTATCATTTCCACTCTCTTTTCCATCACTCAATAACATCAGTGCTGTATATATATCATTCCAATGGTGCAAATCCCCAGAGATATTTGGACCAGCAGGTCGGTCAATGTTGAGCTGACTAATCAAATGTCAGTTAGGAGACTGCAATTGGCTTGGCACCGTTAGGCTAAGTGGAGGAAGCAACACATGATTCTTACTTAGGACAACTGTTAAATTTCTCCTGATGGAAAAGGCTCAACTCACTATGTGCAAAAAAAAATTAACTTTCCAATGCTCTCTGAACTCAGTTATGCAGAATAACATATGGGTGTAGCACAAGATGGTGTTAATTCGTAGTAGAACAAATCCCAAGAAATTCTTTTCTTTTAATTTTTCATGGGATTTGGGCAGTGCTGGCAAGCATTCACTGAGCATTCCTAATTTCTCTCACTTGAGTGGAATTTTAGAAGGAAGTTAAGCATCAACAATATTGCTGTGGGTCTGGATTCAAACATACTGAAGACCAATTAAGGACTTCAGAATTTCTTCCCTCAAGGACATAAATGAAACTCATGGGTTTTTATGATAATTGATGATTGCTCCATGGTTAACAATGCTAAAACAAAGGGCTGTATTTTCCCATTTGCAGTTAAACCCTGGTAACAAGCAAATTTAATGGTACCTTGTCCACAATGGCCCGGGACAAATTTTCTCATGCAATCTTTTGCTTTTCACTTCATGAGTTATACAATATTGTGTTGTTCACAATTCCCAGGGTATCACACAGCCAAAGAGGGAGAAGTGCTCACTACTATTGAGAACTTGGCAGAATTACAGAAGTGGTACAGTACAGTCGGAGGCTATTCAGTGCATTGTGTCTGTGCTGGCTCTTCAAATGATCATCATGATATGGTGCCCATTTCTTACTGTTTCCCCGTGTGCTTACATGTTATTTCTATCTAGATTATCATCCAATGCCTTGTTGAATATTTCAATTGAACCAGCCTGCACCTCACTGCACTGTATTTCCAAACTACTCACTTTCTTCACCTAACATGTTTGCTCTTTTTGGAAATCAATTTAAATCTATGTAGTCTCATTCTTGTTCATTTACAAGTGAAAACAATTTCTCCATAACCACTTTATCCAGTCCACTTGTGATCTTGAAGCCCCATATCAGATCTCTTCTTAGCCATCTTCAATACATAGGGCACAGTTCCAATTTCTGCAATTCTTGTAAACTGCTTCTGCAGTTTCTCCAATGCTTTAATGTTACTACCAGAACTGTATGCGGTACTCCAGCTGAGTTCTAACAAATATCTTACACAAGTTCAACATCATCTTTTTGCTCTTGTACTCTATACTGCTATTAATAAAGCTAAAGAGATTGCATGCATAAATAACTACTCTGTCTACTTGTCCATGCCCGAAACGTCGATTCCCCTTCTCCTTGGATGCTGCCTGACCTGCTGCGCTTTTCCAGCAACACATTTTTAAGCTCTGATCTCGAGCATCTGCAGTCCTCACTTTCTCCCAGACACCTTCAATGACCTGTGCACATATGCATCCAGGTCCCTGTGCTTCTGCACCCCCTTTTGAATTGTAGCCCCTATTTTATATTCTCTTTCAATGAGAAGGTTAATGTTGTGCCTTTTTTTAAGAAGGGAGGTAAGGAGAAGCCTTGGAACTATCGACCTGTAAGTCTGACATTGGTAGTGGATAGGTTGTTTGATTTTGAAAGATAAGATTTATATGCTTTCAGAGAGGCAAAGAATGATTAAGTATACTCAGCATGGTTTTGTGCGAGGGATATCATGACTCACACACTTGATTGAGTTATTTGAGGAGGTAACTAATAAGATTGGTGAGGGCAGAGCAGTTGTTGCTGTTAACTTGGACTTTAGTAAAGTTTCTGACAAGGTTCTGCATGGTAGACTAATTAGTAAAGTTAAATACATGGAATTCAGGGTGAGCTTGACAATTGGATACAAAATTAGTTGAACAGCAGGAGTCAGAGAGTGGTGACGAAAGCTTGTTTATCGGACTGGATGCCTGTTACCAGTGGTGTTCCGCAAGGATCGGTTCTGGGTCCACTTTTGTTTGTCATTTATAAAAATGATTTAGATAAGAACGTAGAAGGCATGGTTAGTAAGTTTGTAGATGACACCAACATTGGCAGTATAGTGGACAGTATTTCTATATATGTTTATACATTTGCACATGAGGGTGGGTTGGGGATTTTTTTAATTATTTGGGGTTTTATTTGTATTGTTTTGAATTGCACTGTTTTGTATTTGTTGTAATTTTTAAAAATCTATTTTTTCTCTATAAAAATATATTATACAAAAGATTACAAATACATCTTGATCAATTCGGTTAATGAACCGAGGAATAGCAGATAGAATTTAATTTGGATAAAGGTGAACTATTCCATTCTGGTAAAACAAACAAGGGCAGGACTTATACACTTAAAAGTCAAACAGAGGGGGCTAAGGATTCAGATACATAATTCTTTGAAGTTTGCATCGCATGTAGACAGGATGATTAAGAGGGTGTTGAGCACGTTTGCCTTCATTGCTCAGACCTTTCAGTATAGGAGTTGAGATGTCATTTTGAGGTTGTACAGGACATTGGTAAGGCCTCTTCTGGAGTATTGATTGCAGTCCTGGTCTCCCTATTATAGGATAATTTTAAGCTGAAGGTGGCTTAGAAAGATTTACCAGGATGTTGTCATGAATGGAGGGCTTGAATTATGAGGAGAGGCTGAATCAGCTGGGACATTTTTCACTGGAGCACAGGAGGCTTGGGGGGGGTAACCTTACAGAGGTTTATAAAATCGTGAGGGGTATAGATAAGGTGAGTGGCAAGTATCTTTTCTTAAGGTGGGGAATTTCAAGACTAGAGGGCATTTTTTACGGTGAAAGGAGAAAGATTTAAAAAGGACGAGTGGTAGCTTTTTTACACAGAAAATGGTTCATGTATAGAATGAACTTCCAGAGGAAGTGGTGGAAGTGAGTACAGTCATAGCATTTAAAAAACATTTGCAGAAGTACGTGAATAAGAAATGTTTGGAGGGATATGGGCTAAACCAGGCAGGTGGGGCTAGTTTAGTTTGGGTTTGAGTAACCTTCATTATTTTATATCTCACATTTATCCAAATTAAACTCCATCTGCCACTCTTCAGCCCATTGACCCAACCGATCAAGACCCCTTTGTAATCTTAGATAACCTTTTTCAATATACCACCAATCTTGGCGTCATCACAAACTTACTAACCTTGCCTCCCATATTTTCATCTAAATAATTTATATAAACGGCAAACAAAAATGGACCCAGCACTAATCCCTGTGGAACACCGCTGATCACAGGCTTCCAGTCAAAAGTTTAAAATTCTCTTCGTTATCTTAATTATTTGTTGCAACTGTATGCTAACTTTTTATGTTTCATTCTCAAGAACCCCCACATGTTCCGTGTTGTACTTTGTTGGAGTCTCTGTCTAGTTAAAATGTAATCTGCCGTTTGATTCTTGCTATGAAAGTGCAAGATCTCACACTTGCTTACATTATGTACAATGAGGTGTCAGTTGTGCCACCTCTGTGCTCTGAGAAGCATTGGTTTGTGGTTGCTGTGGCACGACATGTGCAGTAAAGGACAACTCTGGTTGCCAACTCATAAACAGCGCACGGCTGGGGTTCAAAGGTGACATCTTGTCAGGGATCCCAAAATATTCCACTAGTCGTGAGTGATTCCCTCAACTGTGAGTGGGAGAATAAGGCATTGTAATGAGATGATGCACAGTTAATGATGCAACTTTGGGATGATCGTGTGAGAAGACTCACTGGGCTTCACAGACAGAAATCCTCCATGAAGCCCACAAAAGTGGCCCAAAGCCAATTTCCAATAAGATTCAGCTCACAATTACTGGTTGGAAGAAAATGCTTTTCTTTTTCATTTGATATTCTTCCACAATTTTAGCTGGCACATTAACCTATCAGTGATTGTATTGTCTAGGTCACACTGTAGTATTATTATGCAGTCCATTCAATTCTTTGTGGCAAATCTAATGGTACTGTACAATAGATCATCCCATGGTTTTGTAATAGATTTTTTTCTGTGTTTTCCAATACTCTGCATTTTCATTTAGATGCAAAGGAAGCTTTACAGAAGATGATTAGGCTAGGAAAATCTTCTGTTTCAGCATTTATAGGAAAGCTAAACAGAGCAAGGGTGAGTTAATTGCAAAGTCATGTGAGGGCTTTTAAGATCTTCAGTGGAAATGTATGTTAATTAGTTCTGGGAATTACAAGGTATCTAAATATAGTTCTGGTTCAATGTGACCCTGGCATATTTGGTTTTGTTAAAAATGCGGATATGAACTCTACTGACACCTTTTCTTTTCTGGATTTGATATTGACGTCTTATATTGATCCACATTGTTCTTCCTGTTTCCTTTCTGATCATAGTTTCTGACTGATGTGTGTGTGGCTATGAAACAAAATGCTTTCATTTATTGATGAATCATGTACTCAATAGTCTTATCAGTGAACAACAAACTAAATTCCTTTGAGCATTTTTAGACTGTGAATCAAGTGTATATTTGCAGGGAAAGAGAATAACAACTTATTGCCATGCAGTTTGAATTTTAGAGACAAGGTGACTAATGATTCATTGTGACTCTTGGATTTCCAGTGACATGAGAAATTAACTCTAATTCTTACCACGTCAATTTAAGCGACGGTCAGTTAGTTGTTTGGATCTCATTGCATTCTGGGATTACTAGCAAATTGACCAATCTTGTCGTCAACCGTTTAGTGACACATTTTTTGATGCAATATAGAATAGGTCCAGGGTAGTCTATTGTAGATATTTCTAATTAACTTGTTCAGTATATAATGGTGCATGTTTGGGGCAGATGGCACCTGAACCTAAATCGTCTGGGACACACCAGAGGGGATAATGCAGGCTAACTGATTTCATTTATTGCCTTAGGGAAAAATGATGACTTCAGCTCAAGCTGTTTCTTGTATGAATCTCATTGGTTTCATGAAACAGATTAGCTTTTAGCCATTTTAAACCAGTGTCTTTTGCTCCATATCTTAAAACCTGTATTTTGAAATTCTCAGGTATTAAATCACATGCAAGTCAAAAATTAATAGTTGATATTATATATTATGATGATAAATAAAATATAATATTATTTATATTTGCTGATTTAAAAGGAGTGCCATTTCTACCTTGTGAAAACTACAATAATACTTGGAATTTCACTCCTTGATCAAGTGTGAAGAGATGAGAACATTCCCGATTTTGCAAACCCAATCTTTATAACCTTACATTTGAACAAATGACTTAGGTGTAGATGTAGACCACTCACATCCTCTGCTATTCAGCAAGGTCATGGTTTATCTGATCACTCCACATTCCCAACTCCCTCTGATCGTCCATCACCCCATTCTTTGTCAATTAGCTATCTATCTTAAAAAATAAAAGATGCTGCTTCCCCCACCTTTTGAGAAAGACCTCCCCAATTGACTATGAGGAAAGAATTCTCTCTGTCTTTAACGCATAACAAATTATTTTTGAACAGTAAACCAAGACGCTGTTTTAATTCTAGATTCTCCCACAAGTGTGAACATAGTTCTCATATTCACCCAGTCAGGATATCTTAGGGTCTTATTCTTCTAAACTCCCAATGGATGCAAACTAATGAATGGCATGGTGGATCAGTGGTTAGCACTGCTGCCTTCCAATGCCAGGGACATGGATTCAATTCCAGTCTCAAGCAATTATCTGTGATAGAGTCTGCACATTCTACCTATGTCTGTGTGGGTTTCCTCCAGATGCTCTGGTTTCCCTCCCACAGTCCAAACATGTGCAGGTTTGGTAGATTGGCCATGCTAAATTTTCCTTGGTATCCAGGGATGTGCAGGCCATGGGAAATAAAGGGTTGGATGGTCAGTCTGGACTTGATTGGCCAAATGGCCTGTTTCCACGCTGCAGTGATTCTATGATTCCAAACCATCCAAGCATTTCTCATAAGACAAACTGCCTATGGTAGGTCTTAGCCTTTAAAATTGTCCTCTTCTATGTTGGATTGTTGTTCCAGGGGATTGGAGATTGGGGCAGGGCTACTTTAGAATTTGGGATGAGCAACCTGAGGAGGTTAGAGTTTGGATTAAGGTTAGGACTAGGATTAGCATTGGGGTTAAATTTAGGATTAGAACCAGAATCTGTGGAGGCTGTCAGTTACAGAGGCAGACTGAGAGGAAGGCCTGAATTCTAACAATAAAAACTAAAGCATAAAACTTCAGCACCCACCCCTCATCCTTTCACAGATCCACACACTCATTTGGCCCCCATTCATACAAACCCATGACAACTCAGTCTGCCCTCTCACCTCCAAACCAAACTCTGACCGCTGATTTACCCCTTATGACCTCTTACACTCTATATGCTAAGGCATGCCACCCCGACGCTCCACGATGCATGTATAGTTCCTGCATCAACTTAATGCTAACTCATGCCAACCCATATCCCTCTCCCCCCATCTAGCACACTTTGTCCTTACATGCAAAATATCTAACTCAGTATGCATCATAAGCATACCATTATAAGACTGAATTTGTTTTTCAGCAATTAGTTGTTGTTTAGTTTGCATTATGATCAAGGAATTGAGATGTTAATATTATGATCTTTTTAATCGTGGCCAATTTCAAACACTAGCATCACACCATGTGAACAGTTGTTTAGAGCTGTGCTTCTGCAAGTGAGATTTACCATATCATAGAATCCCCATAGTGTAGAAGCAGGCCAATTGGCCCATTGAGTCCATACTGACCCTTGAAAGAGCGACCCACTCAGATCCATCCTCCGTCCTGTCCCTGTAACCCTGCATTTCCCAAGGCTAATCCACCTAACCTGCACATTCCTGGTCAGTATGGGCAATTTAGCATGTCCAATCCACCCAACCTGCACAACAATGGTCTCAGGTCAAAAGAAAAGTCATGAGTTTATAATTTTATTCTGAGGACAGATCGTAGTGGAAGCTTGATTACATGACAAAAGTAGTTTTGTGTTTAATTATTAAAGCAAATCCTGTAAAATAAACTATGTTTTGCGAAAGGATTTGATACTTATCAAGCTACATTAACTCAAAAGCCTATTTTGTGATATAAAGTAGCTTTAGTTTGAAACTCAGTTCAATGCCCTAAATTAGCTTAGCTTTCTTTATTAAAGTATTTTGAGAAGAAAGAGTCACTTTTGTTTCAAGAAATATAATTTGCCTATATGTAATGTTGGAATTAAGTTCTGTAAACAGTTTTCCATGTTGCCCTTATGAATTGTTGTACTTCATAAATGTATTTTCCTATTATTTCGTAATGGTACCTTGCTATGTTACATTATTTGCTTAAAGCTATTGAATACTTTATTATTAAACAGCTGAGGTTGTACAAATACCTATGTCAGCTTAAGTTCTTCCACACACTACCCATTTCCCTTACAGCTAGCATGCTGATCCACTCAGTATCTACCACACATAACATAACGTATACATTAGACTTCATACCTTAAAACACATATTGATAAAAACTTATTTACTATTTTTACATTCCTTGAAATAAATCCTTATATGGGGAGGTGATGGCCTAATGGTATTGTGGCTAGACTATTGACCCAGGAACTCAGTTCTGGGAATGTGGGTTTGAATCATGCCTTGGCAGATCATGGAATTTGAATTCAATAGAGAATTTGGAATTAAGAGTCCAATGATGACCATGGATCCATTGTTGATTGTCAAGAAAAACCCATCTGGTTCACTAATGTCCTTTAAGCAAGGAAAATTCGATCCTTACCTGGTCTGGCCTACGTGTGACTCCAGATGCACAGCAATGTGGTTGATTCATAATTCCCCTCTGGGCAATTAGGGATGGTCAATAAATGCTGGCCGAGTCGGCAATGTTCACATTGTATGAATGAATTTTTAAAAGGTCTAGCAATATTATAACATACATTTAATTCAAGTGCATACAATCATTGATAACAACGTTGAAATCCATAGACCCACATCAAAGACTCTGTAACTTGTTGCTCTTTCAAATTGTGAAATTGCAGGATGCCAACTGTGCAAATTCATAGTTGAGATATCAGTCATGCAGCAACAATCCAATCATGGAAAACCCATGTTTATATCAACAGACAAAGTGAAATTAGAAGCATTTTTTTGTAACACTCTAGAATTTTTTTTCTCAAAGATATAAATGGCAGGACTTAAAAGCACTTTCAGCCTGATAGCTCACTTTAATAAGTGTCTTGACATTTTTGACATATCCCTTAGATAGGGACCTCTGACAGTTTAATAATGGATTTTGATATATTTGTTGACAGTTCCAATGAGTTTGATAGCAATTAGTTTCTGCATGTGTTAGCACATTAATGCTGACATTTATTAATGCCAAATGGCATCTGATCTCCAGACGGTACCTGACCTCTTTCAATGAGCAACTTACCTTCCACAAAGGTGATCTGGAACTGGAAGGTACATTACCCTCAAATAAATGCACATGCTTTTACCAGCTCTACACTACATTTCAAGTCTTCCATTCCAAATATTCCAAAATCCATTTCAATTGGGATAGTCAATGATTTTTAAAAAATGAGCTGCCTTTATGATAAATTATTGCGCAAATCCCAATCTGACTCCATTTCATCTACCATGAGAATGGGAAATGCCATTTTCAGTGACAGGGCCATGAATTTCTGGGCTTGGTCACTACTTTTATGATGATGATAAAGGTCTCCATTGTGGGGAATATCTGGGCCCTAAGTTCATGTGGAAGTTAACATTACATATTCTGCATTCCACATGCTCCCAAGAAGTTGGAGGTGAGCTGCCTTCTTTATCTGCTGGGGTAAAATTATAATTACAGAAGAAATAGAAGCAGGAGGCAACCATACAGGCACTCGAGCCTGCTTTGCCTTTGAGTGCAGGAGAGAGAGAGAGAGAGAACCTGCACAGTTACTGCCTTTGCTGTTTGAATTCATGTATCGCTGGACATCAGAGTGCATCTGAGAAAATTAACAAACAGTGAAATTCACAACTAATCTTGGAGGAACATGTTGGGCAAAGTTCACAGCACAGAATCAGATAAATTAATTGTTGTTTTAAGTCTGTCCAAGAGAAAGGCTGCAGTAGTGAGTGTAGTGGATTCTTTCTTGATTATAAGTTTTTGGAGCTAAGTCTCTTGATTAAACTTAAAATATAAGCCATAGCTACTAATTTAACCTGGGGCAGTGTTTGTAGAGGAATAAGACGGTGTTATTTTCTGGGTCTGTAGATTGTGAAGCAGCAAAGATAGCCTTTGCAGTGATATGTACTTCTTGTCAGATGTGTGAGTTTAAGGAGAATTTAAGGGTTACTGCGGATTATATCTGCCATAAATGCTGTTGGATGCGATTCTTATCAGATCGAGTGGATTGGTTGGAGAGACAGGTAGAAGCGATGAGGAATTTGCAACAGCAACAGTATGTGATGGATGGCAGTTATAGGAAGGGGGGAAAGTCTCAGATACAAGTCACATAGATGGGTTAACTCCAGGAAGGGT
>NC_057744.1:19281956-19283586 GCF_004010195.1 Chiloscyllium plagiosum
AATCTCTTTTGGGGTAGAAGTGACCTGTACAAGAAGGACGGATTGCACCTAAATTGGAAGGGGGCTAATATACTGGCAGGGAAATTTGCTAGAACTGCTTGGGAGGATTTAAACTAGTAAGGTGGGGTGGGTGGGACCCAGGGAGATAGTGAGGAAAGAGATCGATCTGAGACGGGTACAGCTGACAACAGAAGTGAGTCAAACAGTCTGGGCAGGCAGGGACAAGGTAGGACAAGGTAGGACTAATAAATTAAACTGCATTTATTTCAATGTAAGGGGCCTAACGGGGAAGGCAGATGAACTCAGGGCACAGTTAGGAACATGGGACTGGGATATCATAGCATTTATGGAAACATGGCTCAGGGATGGGCAGGACTGGCAGCTTAGTGTTCCAGGGTACAAATGCTACTGGAAGGACAGAAAGGGAGGCAAGAGAGAAGGGAGGGTGGCATTTTTGATAAGGGATAGCATTACAGCTGTGCTGAGGGAGGATATTCCCAGAAATACATCCAGGGAAGTTATTTGGGTGGAAGTGAGAAATAAGAAAGGGATGATCACCTTATTGGGATTGTATTATAGACCCCCCAATAGTCAGAGGGAAATTGAGAAACAAACTTGTAAGGAGATCTCAGCTATCTGTAAAAATAATAGGGTAGTTATGGTAGGGGATATTAACTTTCCAAATATTGACTGGGGCTGCCATAATGTTAAAGGTTTAGATGGAGAGGAATTTCTTAAGTGTGTACAAGACAATTTTCTGATTCAGTATGTGGATGTACCTACAAGAGAAGGTGCAAAACTTGACCTACTCTTGGGAAATAAGGCAGGGCAGGTGACTCAGGTATCAGTGGGGGAGCACTTTGGGGCCAGTGACCATAATTCTATTTGTTTTAAAATAGTGATGGAAGAGGATAGACCAGATCTAAAAGTTGAAGTTCTAAATTGGAGAAAGGCCAATTTTGACGGTATTAGGCAAGAACTTTCGAAAGCTGATTGGAGGCAGATTTTCGCAAGTCAAGGGACGGCTGGAAATTGGGAAGTCTTCAGAAATGAGATAACAAGAATCCAGAGAAAGTATATTGCTGTCAGGGTGAAAGGGAAGGCTGGTAGGTATAGGGAATGCTGGATGACTAAAGAAATTGAGGGTTTGGTTAAGAAAAAGAAGGAAGCATATGTCAGGTATAGACAGGATAGATTGAGTGAATCCTTAGAAGAGTATGAAGAAAATAGGAGTATATTTAAGAGGGAAATCAGGAGGGCAAAACGGGGACATGAGATAGCATTGGCAAATAGAATTAAGGAGAATCCAAAGGGTCTTTACAAATATATTAAGGACAAAAGGGTAACTAGGGAGAGAATAGGGCCCTTTAAAGATTAGCAAGGCGGACTTTGTGTGGAGCCGCAGGAGATGGGGGAGATACAAAATGAATATTTTGCATCAGTATTTACTGTGGAAAAGGATATGGAAGATATAGACTGTAGGGAAATAGATGGTGACATCTTGCAAAATGTCCAGATTACAGAGGAGGAAGTGCTGGATGTCTTGAAATGGTTAAAGGTGGATAAAATCCCCAGGACCTGATCAGGTGTACCAGAGAACTCTGTGAGAAGCTAGAGAAGTGATTGCTGG